>NC_091352.1:24886589-25039089 GCF_038502225.1 Cherax quadricarinatus | reverse complement strand
TTTTCCTCTCATCTCACTGAGTCTGGTTGTTTAACTTCATATTTGTCTGAAATATTCCATTGCCAACTTCTAAAATTTTAATAAGGTTTAGAAAAATCTTTCCTCGCCAACAGCGTCTCTGGTGCACTTATGTATTCCACTTTTTCCACTTGTCCCCTGAACCTCACTCCCATTTTTTTTGCTCCCTGTATTACACATCGTTAAGTTTTTTTACCTGATGATTAAGAAACGTGTGGGCAACACTTTGGCGTTTTTTTTATCCCGGAATTTATCTCCTTTCCAGCAGGATTTTTCAATCCAATAGAGAAGCATTTTTTATTCTGCTGACAGAGCAGTAATTGGCAAGGTATTTTAAGGTGCTAAGTCCCTTATTTCTCATTCTGCCTATGACCTGACTCATCTCTGTGAGTTTTATTGTTCTTGTAAGGGGGTGCTCATTTTCAAGGGTAGATGTATCAGTTAATGGTAATGGTTGGAGGTCAGCTTGGTTGTCGTCTCTCCATTCCTTGATCCACTCGTAATGGTTATTGTTAAATCATTGTGAGAGGAGAATTTTCTCCCCCACATCACCCATCAGATTGTCTTGGTCTTGTGGGCCATCAAGTTTGATATCCACTTCCTCATCATCGTCGTCGCTGAAGGAATGTATTAGGTAGTGGGTGGGCTTGTGTTTTGCTCCTAGAAGCTGGTGGATGTTCCTCTAGAACTTTTCAGGTCGGTGTTTGTATTAGCCCGAAGATCAAAACATTTTCTTATTTCACTTTTGTGCTGTGTGATTAGGGTGATTACTTCCCTCCTCAACCTCAGAAGTATAGCCCTTCTGGGCTGTTTCCTTTGGTGGTGCCTTCTACACTATGCCTTATATTTTTTTCACGCTGTCTTTAATTTTCCCTGTTGGTTTATATTGCTGGTAGATCTTTGATGTATTTAATTCACAACTTGCATGAGTGGCTTCTGAGATTTTCATGGAAGGAGCTGATTGCCTCGTCAATTGCTATTGAAAGTTGGTTCTCAAGCGAAACAGTAAGGTAGTCCCAGAAGGAGTTAAAGCCTAGAGTTTTTCGTTTGGGTTTCGGAAGAGTGGACTCTTTAAATGGCGAAGTCTGGGGTTTTATTATAACAGGAATGCGGTATGATCCTGCGTTTTCACCACGGGAGAGACTGCAGTGGTATAGGTCACAGTCTGTCTGGTTTAAGACTGTCAGGTGTCCCCGGGTGAGGGCCTAAATATAACTTAAAGAATGGGCCTTGGGATCATAGATTTCTTGCTGTCATTATACTAAACAATTCTTTTCCCTTTAGTTGGAACGAAAGGACTGAAGAAAAAATGAGTAACGCTCATGACACTAATGTAGAAATCGCAATGTGAGTCGGCATTTGAGATGAGGACAATCGCCACCGGTGGAGATAAGAGCGCTGCTTTCTTGAGACAGGTTTACGAATACAGCGTTTCGTGTGTTTAATATTTTTTACGGATCGGAGTAAGAGAATGAGAATGTGCTTTCCTGGGACCGGAATGTTGAATAACATTAGCCTTCTGAGCCGCATCATTATTGGAAATTGGATCAAGTTTATTATATGTCTCTGTGCTGGAGGAACTGACGAGGATAAGCGTATATGTCAGAACCTTATAAACAGAATGTACAGCATAGGGCCATAAGCGGGCTTATATACTGTAGTCAGGTGAGGCGAAGCAGGAGGAGGCGGGGTCATAGTGGTACCATCCACTAGTCGAAGTAGGTCTTCATCATAGGTTTCCTCAATAAAGATTCCCATATGTTGCATAAGCGCTTCAATCTTCAAATTGTCAGATTCAAAACCATTCATCACAAACATTGTAAACATATTACAGCATCATTATAATTTGTTAACACATGAGACACTTCTGCAGCAAGAATGACAAACATTCCAGGGATGGGCTTCATTTACTTATGTCACAGGTACTGGAGGAAATTGTTCAGGCTTCGTGTCACAGGTACTGGAGGAAATTGTTCAGGCTTCGTGTCACAGGTACTGGAGGAAATTGTTCTGGCTTCGTGTCACAGGTACTGGAGGAAATTGTTCTGGCTTCGTGTCACAGGTACTGGAGGAAATTGTTCAGGCTTCGTGTCACAGGTACTGGAGGAAATTGTCCAGGCTTCGTGTCACAGGTACTGGAGGAAATTGTTCAGGCTTCGTGCCACAGGTACTGGAGGAAATTGTTCTGGCTTCGTGTCACAGGTACTGGAGGAAATTGTTCTGGCTTCGTGTCACAGGTACTGCAGAAAATTGTCCAGGCTTCGTGTCACAGGTACTGGAGGAAATTGTTCAGGCTTCGTGTCACAGGTACTGGAGAAAATTGTTCAGGCTTCGTGTCACAGGCACTGGAGGAAATTATTCAGGCTTCGTGTCACAGGTACTGGAGAAAATTGTTCAGGCTTCGTGTCACAGGTACTGGAGGAAATTATTCAGGCTTCGTGTCACAGGTACTGGAGGAAATTATTCAGGCTTCGTGTCACAGGTACTGGAGAAAATTTTTCAGGCTTCGTGTCACAGGTACTGGAGGAAATTGTTTAGGCTTCGTGTCACAGGTACTGGAGGAAATTATTCAGGCTTCGTGTCACAGGTACTGGAGGAAATTATTCAGGCTTCGTGTCACAGGTACTGGAGGAAATTATTCAGGCTTCGTGTCACAGGTACTGGAGGAAATTGTTCAGGCTTCGTGTCACAGGTACTGGAGGAAATTATTCAGGCTTCGTGTCACAGGTACTGGAGGAAATTATTCAGGCTTCGTGTCACAGGTACTGGAGGAAATTGTTCAGGCTTCGTGTCACAGGTACTGGAGGAAATTGTTCAGGCTTCGTGTCACAGGTACTGCAGAAAATTGTTCAGGCTTCGTGTCACAGGTACTGCAGAAAATTGTTCAGGCTTCGTGTCACAGGTACTGCAGAAAATTGTTCAGGCTTCGTGTCACAGGTACTGCAGAAAATTGTTCAGGCTTCGTGTCACAGGTACTGCAGAAAATTGTTCAGGCTTCGTGTCACAGGTACTGGAGGAAATTGTTTAGGCTTCGTGTCACAGGTACTGGAGGAAATTGTTCAGGCTTCGTGTCACAGGTACTGGAGGAAATTGTTCAGGCTTCGCGTCACAGGTACTGGAGAAAATTTTTCAGGCTTCGTGTCACAGGTACTGGAGGAAATTGTTCAGGCTTCGTGTCACAGGTACTGGAGAAAATTGTTCAGGCTTCGTGTCACAGGTACTGGAGGAAATTGTTCAGGCTTCGTGTCACAGGTACTGGAGGAAATTGTTTAGGCTTCGTGTCACAGGTACTGGAGGAAATTATTCAGGCTTCGTGTCTCAGGTACTGGAAGAAATTGTTCAGGCTTCGCGTCACAGGTACCGGAGAAAATTTTTCAGGCTTCGTGTCACAGGTACTGGAGGAAATCATTTAGGCTTCGTGTCACAGAAACGAAGTAATTTGGGGGATTTTAGGGTTTTACATAAACTAGCAGGAATTACTTGACGGAATTTAGTTAAACACCTTTCTAGAAGTGATTCAGAATTGCTTATAAAACACTTTTTGATAGAACCAACAAGGGGAAATATCCAGCTTGGTTTGGTTCTGGCTAATATGAAGAACCTTCGTAAATGATCCAGATTTTCGTTCTACATATTACAGTGGACTTAGAGAACACCTGTCAAATGTTCACAGGGTTCCAAAAACCTTTCAGCGTGACATTTTCTGAACACTATACTAGCTGATCTGTGAACTTGTGATTGAACAAGAACCCAAAGCATTTTTTAGGTTTAAAAAAGGAATTTATAGGCGTAACAATAAACAGAAAAGTCACCTTACAAAAAATATATTCATAATACACGTGAGGTTTAAAATGAGATAAAAAAACCTTAGCGAGATAAAGAAGTGAAGGTTGCAAAGAACTCAAGACAAATCCGAGAGGTTTATCAAAACTGAACAAAGTTTAAAGAAAAATTAAGTACAGTAAACCCACACTGGACATTTTACTGACAATGAGAAAGAAATGTGTTACATTTGTAACAGTTATTTCCTTTCTGTCATCGCATAAAAAAACGCAAACAATATCCCTAATTTAAACAAATTATGTAATATAGTCACTAGCTTCACAGTTATTAAACAGATTGATTGAGTAATGCGGATTAATTTCCCAGGTCCCAGTAAACTATTTTTTTTGTTGTTGAAGAAAGTTATCTCTAAATTAGAAGATTTATCAATACCAGTAAATTACCATCCAATAATTCTCACCTTGAAAGTAGATGTAAATAAATGGTATAAAATACCGACACAATGGAAATATAAACACATATGCAGTATAATGTGATCCTTTATTGACTACGTTTCGCCCACACAGTGGGCTTTTTCAAGTCACAAACAGACTTTGTGACTTGAAAAAGCCCACTGTGTGGGCGAAACGTAGTCAATAAAGGATCACATTATACTGCATATGTGTTTATATTTCCATTGAAAGTAGATAAATTATGACCCCGTGGCCAGGCTGGAAAACTCTCACTTCTCACACAGAGGGCCCGGGTTCGATTCCCGGCGGGGTAGAAACGTTTCTACGTGTTTCCTTACACCTGCTGTCCTGTTCACCTAGCAGCAAGTAGGTGTTAGTCGACTGGTGTGGGTCGCATCCTGGAGGACAAGTTTGAGGACCACAATGAAAATAAGACAGACAGTCCTCGCTGACGCACTGATTTTCATGGGTTATCTTCGGTGGCTAACCCTCCAGGGTTAAAAATCCGAAGAAATCTTATCTTAATTGTAACCAATATAACATAAATAACGAGTCTCAACACTGAGTCGCAGTGGAACGAGCAGTAGTTTGATGATAATAGTTTATCTTCTGAATCAAAGATAGTAATTACGTTATCCATAGTGCACATTAAGACTAAAAGTGCATAATTAGGTAACTGGAATAATACATGAATATCCTGCACTTAAGTGACTGCAAATTATAACTAATTCTGGGTCCGACTCCTAAGTGCGGATTATTTGTGCGCTATCTTCCTTATCTTAGGCAAAACTATTAACTGGAGACACATTAAAAATCTCATTGGGTCACTAAGTTCCATCTTGTACTGTGTAGACCACTTGGAAAAAACAAGTTCTTCGTATCCGGGCGATTTATTTTGAAAAAATACGATCAACCTGCTTAATAACCAGAAATTTATCTTAATGGCAGTAAGTTTCACAGAACTATATTAAGTGGTTCTAACTTTTCTCTAATCTTTAATCTTATACAGTGGACCCTCGAATTTAGTCCTGCCTTTTCTGTATGCGAAACTATTTTTATTATCTATAAAATGTATTTTTTGTTAATATTTTTGGGTGTCTGGAATGGTTTAATTGGATTTACATTATTTCCTATGGGAAATATTAACAAAAAATACATTTTATAGATAAAAATAGTTTTGCATACAGAAAAGGCAGGACTAAATTCGAGGGTCCAGTATATATCTGACACAAAAAACTTTCGGAATTATCTTTCATTCCTTTGCAGTTTTAAATTCATAGTCACGATTTGCTTTTGTTGCGTTTTTAAACCTATTCAGCTTTTTTTTAATTCCCTTTTTTTTTAAACTTTAATTTAAAAAGACTAAATTGATTCTATTGGTTAGCCATAAATTCCTTTTTTCTCTTCACAACGATATTTAAGTCACTGTTTATCTATTTCGGATTATTTATATACGATTCTTTTTTCTGTACCAGGAATATACATTTCTCGGACAACATGTGTGGTATTAAGGAAACACATATTTATAGTTTTCTTCGTTACCCAGTGAACACAGGTCAGGTGTTCTCCAAGCCCAGTGAACACAGGTCAAGAGTTGTCTAAACCCTGTGAACACACGTCAGATGTTGTCTAAGCCCAGTGAACACACGTCAGATGTTGTCTAAGCCCAGTGAACACACGTCAGATGTTGTCTAAGCCCAGTGAACACACGTCAGATGTTGTTTAAGCCCAGCGAACACATGTCAAATGTTGTCTAAGCCCAGTTAACACATGTCAGATGTTGTCTATGCCCAGTGAACACACGTCAGATGTTGTTTAAGCCCAGTGAACACATGTCAGATGTTGTCTAAGCCCAGTTAAAACACGTCAGATGTTGTCTAAGCCCAGTGAACACACGTCACATGTTGTCTAAGCCCAGTGAACACACGTCACATGTTGTCTAAGCCCAGTGAACACATGTCAGATGTTCTTTAAGCCCAGTTAACACACGTCAGATGTTGTCTATGCCCAGTGAACACATGTCAGATGTTGTCTAAGCCCAATGAACACATATCAGATGTTGTCTATGCGCAGTGAACACATGTCAGATGTTGTCTAAGCCCAGTTAACACACGTCAGATGTTGTCTAAGCCCAATGAACACATGTCAGATGTTGTCTATGCTCAGTGAACACATGTCAGATGTTGTTTAAGCCCAGTGAACACATGTCAGATGTTGTCTATGCTCAGTGAACACATGTCAGATGTTGTCTAAGCCCAGTGAACACATGTCAGTTGTTGTCTATGCTCAGTGAACACATGTCAGATGTTGTCTAAGCCCAGTGAACACACGTCAGATGTTGTCTAAGCCCAGTGAACACATGTCAGATGTTGTCTAAGCCCAGTGAACACACGTCAGATGTTGTCTAAGCCCAGTGAACACACGTCAGATGTTGTCTAAGTTCTTTCCGTCAGAAGAACGAAAATGTTAGAACCTCTTATTGTGTTATACTTCTGCTCATACTCCCAGTCATTGTTAAATACAATCGATTAATGGTTACTTGTTCCAATCTTCTCTGTGATTTCCAGATTATTAATAGTAATGTTCTTGCATGCTGAAACAAATTAAGCAGGATATTTTTTCCTCTCTGGTTCTGTCTAACTGTTATTAAAACTAACCTGGATAACAACCTGGAATATGTTTGACTCAGCATGGCCAGTCAAAAAACTTTCAGTCACTTTGAAATTCTTCCAGATTTCTCACATGGTCTTTATATATGTACGGGATGTCGTTGTGTTACACGTAAACTCAAATTTACACGTCCTGCTCCAGATTCTACACTGTCTCTAGGTGTGTTCTTTCTGTCTTAATACTTGTTTTTAAACAATAATTCAAATTATTTCGGACATGGAGCTCCATCCTAAACCTTCCATTTAATTATATTAAAATGAGACATCTTAAACCCCTGATAATGGCACTTGACACTCAAGGTCCAGCTCTTCACGTTAATCCACGTTGCAGTTTGAGAAATGGAAAAATATCAACATTTTCCTCATGTGCAACCAATCATATTTCGTTCATCTCTTTTTTTTTTCAAAACTACGACTATTTGTATAAGTTACATGAAGATTACTTTTCTTCTGTACACTGTTATTCATATCACTTTGACCATGTAAGTGGTCCATTTGTCTACAATTGGTACAGCAAAATTTATACAGTGATTGTTCAATACACAAGTAACCTGCACATAGAAGAGAGGAGCTTACGACGACGTTTCGGTCTGATTTGTACTTGTTCCAGTCACGGTATTGTGCCTTATTGTTATTTAGTGATTGTTCAGCCAGCAACTGACTGCAATTGCTCTGGTCAACCTTTAATTTTCAACTCCCTCTAGGGCAAAATCCATATATCACAGGGTTCCCTCCCTACTTCCTAATTTAGACTAATACTGCTAATCAGGTATTTATTGTTCCAGTTGCTATTTTTCTTACCTTTCATGATGGTCTCAAGATGACTAACAATATTCAGCATCCCAGCTGCAGGAAAACACAAACCTTCTGCCTCCTACTTTTACTCTACCTCTGACTTCCACTTAATACCAACAACTGTTCAAATTAAAAGACCACTTCATCTTCCATCACTATCCCTCTTCACCCCAGGCATCAGTCACCATCTCTCCCCACCCCTACACCACTTCAACATCCCTCACCACCCCGCCTCATCCCTCATGATACCTCTCCACTGCCGCTTTTTCCCTAAACAATCCCCACCACCTCCACTCTCCCAAAATCATCAACACCATTCCGCCTCTCCTCCCCTCCCCCGACCCCGCTCGCTCTACGTAAATTAAAACTTGCCAATATCGCCGTGAATTGCAAATGAAGGTGACCTTATTAAGGATTAAACGTGATGCATTTCAACTGTTTGTGTTCATCGCCTCCCCCACTCAGAGCAACGTTTATTACAAAACGAAAGTTTTTTTGTAGAAAGCCAAAACGTTATCGTATTCTCGTAAGTATATAGCAGGAGTATCCATATCTATATATTTTAGGCCACAAAGTTTCTAGAGCCAGTGATATCAAACTATTTTTGAGAAATGAAGATTTTATTCACAGATTGATATTTTAATGTGTGTGTGTGTGTGTGTGTGTGTGTGTGTGTGTGTGTGTGCATGTGTGTGTGTACTCACCTATTTGTACTCACCTATTTGTGGTTGCAGGGGTCGAGTCATAGCTCCTGGCCCCGCCTCTTCACTGATTGCTACTAGGTCCTCTCTCTCCCTGCTCCATGAGCTTTATCATACCTCCCCTTAAAACTATGTATGGTTCCCGCCTCCACTACTTCACTTTCTAGGCTATTCCATGGCTTGACTACTCTATGACTGAAGAAATACTTCCTAACATCCCTTTGATTCATCTGAGTCTTCAACTTCCAATTGTGACCTCTTGTGTTTGTGTCCCATCTCTGGAACATCCCGTCTTTGTCCACCTCGTCTATTCCGCGCAGTATTTTATATGTCGTTATCATGTCTCCCCTGACACTCCTGGCCTCCAGTGTCGTCAGGCCGATTTCCCTCAACCTTTCTTCATAGGACAATCCCCGTAGCTCTGGGACTAGTCTTGTTGCAAACCTTTGCACTTTCTCTAATTTCTTGACGTGCTTGACTAGGTGTGGATTCCAAACTGGTGCTGCATACTCCAGTATGGGCCTGACGTAAATGGTATACAGAGTCTTGAACGAATCCTTACTGAGGTATCGGAACGCTATCCGTAGGTTTGCCAGGCGCCCGTATGCTGCAGCAGTTATCTGATTGATGTGCGCCTCAGGAGATATGCTCGGTGTTATACTCACCCCAAGATCTTTTTCCTTGAGTGAGGTTTGCAGACTTTGGCTATCTAAACTATACTGTGTCTGCGGTCTTCTTTGCCCTTCCCCAATCTTCATGACTTTGCATTTGGCAGGGTTAAACTCAAGGAGCCAGTTGCTGGACCAGGCTTGTAGCCTGTCCAGGTCTCTTTGTAGTCCTGCCTGATCCTCATCCGATTTGATTCTTCTCATTAACTTCACATCGTCCGCAAACAAGGACACTTCTGAGTCTATCCCTTCCGTTATGTCATTCACATATACCAAGAACAGCACAGGTCCTAGGACTGACCCCTGTGGAACCCCGCTTGTCACAGGCGCCCACTCTGACACCTCGTCACGTACCATGACTCGTTGTTGCCTCCCTGTCAGGTATTCTCTGATCCATTGCAGTGCCTTTCCTGTTATGTGTGCCTGATCCTCTAGCTTTTACAGTAACCTCTTGTGAGGAACTGTGTGTGTGTGTGTGTGTGTGTGTGTATACTCACCTAATTGTACTCACCTAATTGTGGTTGCAGGGGTCGATACTCAGCTCCTGGCCCCGCCTCTTCACTGATCGCTACTGGGTCCTCTCTCTCTCTGCTTCCTGAGCTTTGTCATACCTCTTCTTAAAACTATGTATGGTTCCTGCCTCCACTACTTCACTTGCTAGGCTATTCCACTTGCTGACAACTCTATGACTGAAGAAATACTTCCTAACGTCCCTGTGACTCGTCTGAGTCTTCAGCTTCCAGTTGTGACCCCTTGTCCCTGTGTCCCCTCTCTGGAACATCTTATCTCTGTCCACCTTGTCTATTCCCCGCAGTATCTTGTATGTCGTTCTCATGTCTCCCCTGACCCTTCTGTCCTCCAGTGTCTTCAGTCCGATTTCCCTTAACCTTTCCTCGTACGACATTCCCTTGAGCTCTGGGACTAGCCTTGTTGCAAACCTTTGTACTTTCTCTAACTTCTTGACGTGCTTGACCAGGTGTGGGCTCCAGACTGGTGCTGCATACTCCAGTATGGGCCTAACATACACAGTGTACAGTGTCTTGAACGATTCCTTATTAAGGTATCGGAACGGTATTCTCAGGTTTGCCAGGCGCCCGTATGCTGCACCGGTTATTTGGTTGATGTGTGCTTCCGGTGACGTGCTCGGTGTTATGGTCACCCCAAGGTCTTTCTCCCTGAGTGAGGTCTGTAGTCTTTGTCCACCTAGCCTATACTCTGTCTGCGGTCTTCTTTGCCCCTCCCCAATCTTCATGACTTTGCATTTGGCTGGATTGAATTCGAGAAGCCAGTTACTGGACCACATGTGTAAGAATGGTATATAATACCGACAAGATGAAATTAAGACACATTTGCAACATCTGGGTATCTTTATTGTAGACGTTTCGCCATCCAGTGGCTTTATCAATACAAATTCTAGGACACAACTTGAAGACAGTAGAACTATGTACAGAAGATGAGGTAATCAGTCCCTCAACCTAGGAGTAGGTGCGAAGAGCACCATAGTAGTGGAGATTTTGAAGCAGAAGAAAGGAGCCTGGCGCTTATATAGTAACGTCACTTTTGCCAGTGTGTCGACCATTGCTCTGTTGCTCTCGTCGTATTCTTCTCTTTGGCTCCTGCAGTTCTGCGGTGGGTTTTACATTGCTGCAATTACCACCTTATGGCCTTCAGACTGGATTGTTGCTAGTTAGTAGTCCCTTTCGCACATTCCATTCATTCCTTCCATCTCCTCAAATCCCCACAGGTTTTTAATGAGCGGTGCAACTCCACCTTCCCATCTCCTTCCTCTCCCTTTTCTGAGGATTTGATATCCGGGTGGAAAGATTGTATCTGTTATCATCCTGGTGAGTTTCGTTTCTGTGAGTGCTATTATGTCTGGAGATGCCTCCTTGATTCTTTAATCCCACTCCTTGCACTTATTTGTTATTCTGTCTGCATTTGTATACCAAACATTCAACTTCTTTTCTAAAACATGGGGTTGGGAAAGTGGGAGACCTGATAAGGAACTATGGGTGGTTGCTGTGAGGGTGGAGTTTGCAATGAAGTGGGTGGGGGCATTGGAAATGGCATGTGTGTTTTGGGTTAGAATGTTTAGTTGCACTGGGGTTGTCCTGGTTGGGGGGCTTCTGTGGCTGGTTGTGAGGGAGGCTGTATTTGATCTTCCTCCTGAGTCTGGGTTCTGTTCATCTCCATCTTCACCTCTCTTTCCTACTTTCGTCTTTGTACCATCTCTTTCAGTTTCTGCCTTTCTTCTCGTGTTCTGTCGCGGTCGAGATACACCTTCTGGTAGGCTGCCATGTCTCTTAGTCTCTGTTTCTCCTGCAGGGTCCTGTTTCGAGTTGATTCTTCTTGCAAAGCCCCGTATTTTCCGAAAATTTGCCAGCAGGTTCATGTCTTCTTTTCCTATTGCTTATATGATACTTTTGATCGCTTTTTTCTCCCCTTGTCTTCTTGCTTCATAATTTTATCCTTCAACTTCCTGGAGCCCAAAGACAAAGACTGACCACTCCCTATCATCCTCCTACTGCATATCCCTATGTATCCCTTGATTCGATTTAGTTGCCTCCATTGCACCTTTCCTTTCTACAGTTTCTTCACTATCTGTTGTGCTTGGTCCCAGGGGTCTGTCATTTTCCTTTCTCAGCTTTCCTTGGACTCTGCTGTGGTCTGTTAAGGCCTCCACATATAGCTTAGTTCTTTTATTTTGTACAGTCCCTTCAATTGCTCCTGATGTGATTCTCTCTTTTTCTCAGGCTCTGTGATGGTCTGATAGGGCCTCTGCATACATTTTCACTCCGTCATTCCCTACAGTCCCCTTGTTTGAGACTGAGGTAGAGTCTCTGATGTCATTCCCAAATTGTTCTTTAGTTCTTTAGGCTGTTTCAGATTTTTTTCAGTTCCTCTTCTAATCTCTGTACCTGTGACTTGCATATCCCACTTCTTGCTTTCTGCATCTATCCTCTCCTCCATTCTCATGCTAAGCTCTTCTAGCTTCTTTCCCCACTCACGTTCCTTTTCATGAGCTCTGCTGCCCAATCTTCCTTCCAGTCCCTTGTTTTCCTTCCTGTGTGTGTATGTGTGTGTGTGTGTGTGTGTGTGTGTGTGTGTGTGTGTGTGTGTGTGTGTGTGTGTGTGTGTGTGTGTGTATTCACCTAGTTGTACTCACCTAGTTGAGGTTGCGGGGGTCGAGTCCGAGCTCCTGGCCCCGCCTCTTCACTGATCGCTACTAGGTCACTCTCCCTGAGCCGTGAGCTTTATCATACCTCTGCTTAAAGCTATGTACGGATCTTGCCTCCACTACATCGCTTCCCAAACTATTCCACTTACTGACTACTCTGTGGCTGAAGAAATACTTCCTAACATCCCTGTGATTCATCTGTGTCTTCAGCTTCCAACTGTGTCCCCTTGTTACTGTGTCCAATCTCTGGAACATCCTGTCTTTGTCCACCTTGTCAATTCCTCTCAGTATTTTGTATGTCGTTATCATGTCCCCCCTATCTCTCCTGTCCTCCAGTGTCGTCAGGTTGATTTCCCTTAACCTCTCCTCGTAGGACATACCTCTTAGCTCTGGGACTAGTCTTGTTGCAAACCTTTGCACTTTCTCTAGTTTCTTTACGTGCTTGGCTAGGTGTTGGTTCCAAACTGGTGTCGCATACTCCAGTATGGGCCTAACGTACACGGTGTACAGGGTCCTGAATGATTCCTTATTAAGATGTCGGAATGCTGTTCTGAGGTTTGCTAGGCGCCCATATGCTGCAGCAGTTATTTGGTTGATGTGCGCTTCAGGAGATGTGCCTGGTGTTATACTCACCCCAAGATCTTTTTCGTTGAGTGAGGTTTGTAGTCTCTGGCCCCCTAGACTGTACTCTGTCTGCGGTCTTCTTTGCCCTTCCCCAATCTTCATGACTTTGCACTTGGTGGGATTGAACTTCAGGAGCCAATTGCTGGACCAGGTCTGCAGCCTGTCCAGATCCCTTTGTAGTTCTGCCTGGTCTTCGATCGAGTGAATTCTTCTCATCAACTTCACGTCATCTGCAAACAGGGACACCTCAGAGTCTATTCCTTCCGTCATGTCGTTCACAAATACCAGAAACAGCACTGGTCCTAGGACTGACCCCTGTGGGACCCCGCTGGTCACAGGTGCCCACTCTGACACCTCGCCACGTACCATGACTCGCTGCTGTCTTCCTGACAAGTATTCCCTGATCCATTGTAGTGCCTTCCCTGTTATCCCTGCTTGGTCCTCCAGTTTTTGCACCAATCTCTTGTGTGGAACTGTGTCAAACGCCTTCTTGCAGTCCAAGAAAATGCAGTCCACCCACCCCTCTCTCTCTTGTCTTACTGCTGTCACCATGTCATAGAACTCCAGTAGGTTTGTGACACAGGATTTCCCGTCCCTGAAACCATGTTGGCTGCTGTTGATGAGATCGTTCCTTTCTAGGTGTTCCACCACTCTTCTCCTGATAATCTTCTCCATGATTTTGCATACTATACATGTCAGTGACACTGGTCTGCAGTTTAATGCTTCATGTCTGTCTCCTTTTTTAAAGATTGGGACTACATTTGCTGTCTTCCATGCCTCATGCAATCTCCCTGTTTCGATAGATGTATTGAATATTGTTGTTAGGGGTACACATAGCGCCTCTGTGTGTGTGAGTGTGTGTGCGTGTGTGTGTGTGCGTGTGTGTGTGTGTGTATGTGTGTGTGTGTGTGTGTGTGTGTGTACTCACCTAGTTGTACTCACCTAGTTGAGGTTGCGGGGGTCGAGTCCGAGCTCCTGGCCCCGCCTCTTCACTGATCGCTACTAGGTCACTCTCCCTGAGCCGTGAGCTTTATCGTACCTCTGCTTAAAGCTATGTATGGATCCTGCCTCCACTACATCGCTTCCCAAACTATTCCACTTACTGACTACTCTGTGGCTGAAGAAATACTTCCTAACATCCCTGTGATTCATCTGTGTCTTTAGCTTCCAACTGTGTCCCCTTGTTACTGTGTCCAATCTCTGGAACATCCTGTTTTTGTCCACCTTGTCAATTCCTCTCAGTATTTTGTATGTCGTTATCATGTCCCCCCTATCTCTCCTGTCCTCCAGTGTCGTCAGGTTGATTTCCCTTAACCTCTCCTCGTAGGACATACCTCTTAGCTCTGGGACTAGTCTTGTTGCAAACCTTTGCACTTTCTCTAGTTTCTTTACGTGCTTGGCTAGGTGTGGGTTCCAAACTGGTGCCGCATACTCCAATATGGGCCTAACGTATACGGTGTACGGTGTACGGTGTGTGTGTGTGTGTGTGTGTGTGTGTGTGTGTACTCACCTAATTGTAGTTGCAGAGGTCGAGACTCAGCTCCTGGCCCCGCCTCTTCACTGAATGCTACTAAGTTCTCTCTCTCCCTGCTCCATGAGCTTTATCATACCTCGTCCCAGTTTTGCCCCAGCCCGCCAGAGGGAAGTGTGCGACGTAATTCGCTAATGGTGCCTGGTTGCCTAAACAACCCCACTTATAACCCATTTTTCCCTCACCTCAGCCAGGGTGCCCACCATCCCTCTGTTGTGGGCAGTTCTGTGGTGTGTTATACACCACTGATTCTTTCATGCCACTCCTCGTACTTATTTGTTATTCCATCTGCGTTCATGTACCACACCTTCAACTTCTTATCACTGTGGTACAAGGAAAATATTGGGGTTTGGGGAGCGGGAGCCCTGGAGGGGCCTGTGCGGTTTTGCGGTGTTGGTGGGGTTAGTGGTGGGGGGGGGGGGTGATGGCAGAGTGCCCATGGGGAGCTGCTGTAGGGGTGGGGTTTGTGATGTGGGGGGGTGGGGGCAGATGGAACAGTGTGTGGGTTTTGGTTGAGATTGTTCAGTTGCTTTGGGGTTGTCGTGGTTGGAGTTCTTCTGCGGGTGTTTCTGTAAGAAACACCTAGTGTACTCACCTAGTTGAGGTTGCAGGGATCGAGTCCTAGCTCCTGGCCCCGCCTCTTCACTGGTCGCTTCTGGATCACTCTCCCTGAACCGTGAGCTTTATTATACCTCTGCTTAAAGCTATGTATGGATCCTGCCTCCACTACATCGCTTCCCAAACTATTCCACTTCCTGACTGCTCTGTGGCTGAAGAAATACTTCCTAACATCCCTGTGTGTGTGTGTGTGTGTGTGTACTCACCTATTTGTACTCACATATTTGTGGTTGCAGGGGTCGAGTAGTAGCTCCTGGCCCCGCCTCTTCACCGGTTGCTACTAGGCCCTCTCTCTCCCCGCTCCATGAGCTTTATCAAACCTCGTCTTAAAACTGTGTATGGTTCCTACCTCCACTACGCCATTTTCTAGGCTATTCCACTGCCTTACAACTCTATGACTGAAGAAATACTTCCTACGATCTCTCTGACTCATTTGTGTCTTTAACTTCCAATTGTGGCCTCTTGTTTCTGTGTCCCCTCCCTGGAACATCCTGTCTTTGTCCACCTTGTCTATTCCACGCAGTATTTTATATGTCGTTATCATGTCTCCCCTGACCCTCCTGTCCTCCAGTTTCGTCAGGCCGATTTCCCTTAATCTTTCTTCATAGGACATTCCCCTTAGCTCTGGAACTAACCTTGTCGCAAACCTTCGTACTTTCTCTAGTTTCTTGACGTGCTTTATCAAGTGCGGGTTCCAAACAGGTGCTGCATACTCCAGTATGGGCCTGACATACACGGTGTACAGTGTCTTGAACGATTCCTTACTAAGGTATCGGAATGCTGTTCTCAGGTTTGCCAGGCGCCCATATGCTGCAGCAGTTATCTAATTGATGTGTGCTTCCGGAGACATACTCGGTGTTATACTCACCCCAAGATCTTTCTCCTTGAGTGAGGTTTGCAGTCTTTGGCCACCTAGCCTATACTCTGTCTGTGGTCTTCTGTGCCCTTCCCCTATCTTCATGACTTTGCATTTGGCAGGATTAAATTCGAGAAGCCATTTCCTGGACCAGGTGTCCAGTCCGTCCAGGTCTCTTTGAAGTCCTGCCTGGTCCTCATCAGATTTAATTCTCCCCATTAACTTCACATCATCTGCAAACAGGGACACTTCTGAGTCTAACCCTTACGTCATGTCCTTCACATATTCCAAAAATAGCACTGGTCCTAGGACCGACCCCTGTGGGACCCCGCTCGTCACAGGTGCCCACTGTGATACATCATTACGTACCATGACTCGTTGTTGCCTCCCTGTCAGGTATTCTCTGATCCATTGCAGTGCCCTTCCTGTTATATGCGCCTGATGCTCTAGCTTCTGCACTAATCTCTTGTGAGGAACTGTGTCAAAGGCCTTCTTGCAGTCCTAGAAGATGCAATCAACCCACCCCTCTCTCTCTTGTATTACTTCTGTTATTTTATCATAAAACTCCAGAAGGTTTGTGACACAGGATTTGCCTTCCGTGAATCCGTGCTGGTTGGCATTTATACTCCTGTTCCGTTCCAGGTGCTCCACCACTCTCCTCCTGATAATCTTCTCCATAATTTTGCATACTATACACGTCAATGACACAGGTCTATAGTTTAGTGCCTCTTTTCTGTCTCCTTTTTTAAAAATGGGAACTACATTTGCCGTCTTCCATACCTCAGGTAGTTGCCCAGTTTCCAGGGATGTGTTGAAGATT
Organism: Cherax quadricarinatus; assembly: GCF_038502225.1. NCBI lineage: Eukaryota > Metazoa > Arthropoda > Malacostraca > Decapoda > Parastacidae > Cherax > Cherax quadricarinatus. The sequence continues at coordinate 25,022,376 of NC_091352.1, read as the reverse complement.
GTGGTAAGTGGCACGCACAACATATGTGCTCCCTCTCTAAGGACCCACGGGGAGATCTTGTCCGGTCCCATTGCCTTTGAGGTATCGATGTCCCTTAGCAGTTTCTTCACCTCCTCCTCATCTGTATGTATGTCGTCCAACACTTGTTGGTGTATTCCTTGCTGGTGTCCCCATCTGGTCTGTCCCCCCAGAGTCCTTCCTGTCTCTACTGTAAATACTTCCTTAAATCTCGTGTTGAGCTCCTCACATACCTCTTGATCGTTTCTTGTGAGTTCTCCACCTTCTTTCCTCAGCCTTATCACCTGGTCCTTGACTGTTGTCTTCCTCCTAATGTGGCTATACAGCAGTTTCGGGTCAGATTTGACTTTCGATGCTATGTCGTTTTCATACTGTCGCTGGGCCTCCCTCCTTATCTGTGCATACTCGTTTCTGGCTCTTCTACTAATCTCCTTGTTTTTCTGGGTCCTATGCCTCCTGTACCTTTTCCATTCTCTGTTGCACTTAGTTTTTGCCTCCCTACACCTTCGGGTAAACCAAGGACTCGTTTTGGTCTTCCTATTATTTCTGTTTCCCTTGGGAAAAAAACTTTCCTCTGCCTCCTTGCACTTTGTTGCCACATATTCCATCATCTCGTTTACTGATTTTCCTACCATTTCTCTGTCCCACTGAACCTCCTGCAGGAAGTTTCTCATACCTGTGTAGTCCCCCCTTTTATAGTTTGGCCTGTCCCCTTCAGTTCCTGTTACCTTCTCCACTTGTAACTCTACTATATAGTCAAAACTCAGAACCACATGATCGCTAGCTCCAAGGGGCCTCTCGTAAGTGATGTCCTCAATGTCTGAACTGCTCAGGGTGAACACAAGATCCAGTCTTGCTGGCTCATCCTCCAGTGTGTGTGTGTGTGTGTGTGTGTGTGTGTGTGTGTGTGTGTGTGTGTGTGTGTGTGTGTGTGTATGTGTTTGTGTGAGTGTGTCTGTATGAGGGAGTTGCGTGGGTCGAGTCTTAGCTCTTGTTCTCACCTTTTAATTTACTATTGCAGGAATAATTGTTTTTTTGCCTCACAGGCCAGGAACCAGTTATTGCAACACCAGTACCATTACTTGAAACTGCATTCAGTTTGCCTCTACTTCATCCTTATCTGGCTCCTCTTACTTACCACCATTTTCCACGTTGAGCTGAGAAAGTGCTTCTTTACATCCGTTGGGCTCCTTTTCAGCTCTCATATATATCCCCGTTGCCTCTATGCCCCGTATTTTAAAAATTCTGTCCCAGTATACTCTGTCAAATCCTCTTTGTATCTTCAGTGTCACAACCATGTCTCCCCTGGTACTTTCTTCTAAAGCCTTTAGGTTTTGTTTCTTTAGTCACACTCAATTACTTTAACTCCTGAACAAGTTTCGTTCCAGTTTCCTGTCTGTTGTGTATACTTAACCAGGAGGGACGTCATACTGGCACTTATTGTTCATGATAGGAATAAAATGTATCCTCGTTCACGTGCAGAACCGCCTCAAAGCAGAGCATAAATATTTCAGTATTTGCCTTATGCCTAAAAAATTCTTTATTGAGGTGTGTTAAAGCACGTCTGACAACAGCTAGCCTCGCACATGCTGCAGTGTTATGAGATTAATATGCACACTGAAGACGTGTTTTACATAATGTTCACTCTAAGATTCATCTCCTTGAGAGATGCTTGTTGTCTCTCTCCCTTCAAGCAGTTCCCCGAGTCTGGTTGTCTTTCTCCTTCCCTCACTTTAACCAACTTGCACTTACTTGGGTTTAATTCAGTTAAAACATTTTTCATGACCACTCTATGATCTTTCATTTTCGTTCTTATCAGTTTTTCATCATCAGTAAACAATGATACTTCACAGTTAGTTCGATGCGATACCCTCTAGCGATTCATTTACATATATGAAGAAAAGTAAGGTTCCAAGTTCTGACCTTGGGGAATTCCATTTGTCATAAATTTTTATCCTTTCCAAAACATTAGCCCTTAAAATCATATTCTGTCTTCTGTTCTTTAAGAGGCACGTAAGTTAACCGTCTTCTAAAAACATGTTCATTTTTCCTCTATAATCTACCTTGACCGTAACTATTACCGCCTTTCCTTTGTCCGTTTCGTAAGATGAAGTCCAGGATCTTACCTTAATTCATGGAATAACTTTACAAATCTTTGAGGACGGGGCAACTTACGTGCCTCTTTAGTATTCCTTAATACACTGCGAATCAATCTTTAACAGGGCTTAATATTAAATGTATTCCTGTTGTCGACCGATCATTGTCTAGTTTGTTGTATTACTAGTAATTTATCTAACAACTCCAGTAGGTTAGCGGGGCAAGACTTACCTTCCTTAATTAAATCCTGCGAAGTTTTTAGTAAAACAGCCGCCATTGTTGTAGATATATGCTCAGCCTTTACCTGCTTATCACTATCAATACTTCGGGAAGGATACATGATACTGATACTGGCCTGTAACTCAGTGTCTTATGGTTATGCCCCAGTCAGTGTCTTTTGGTTGTGCCCCAGCCTGTGTCTTTGGTTGAGCCCCAGCATGTGTCTTATGGTTATGCACCAGCCTGTGTATTTTTGTTGTGCCCCAGCCAGTGTCTTTTGGTTATGACCCAGCCTGTATCTTATGGTTGTGCCCATCATGTGTCTTATGGTTGTGCCCCAGCCTGTGTCTTTTGGTTGTGCCCCAGCCTGTGTCTTTTGGTTGTGCCCCAGCCTGTGTCTTATGGTTGTGCCCCAGCCTGTGTCTTTTGGTTGTGCCCCAGCATGTGTCTTATGGTTATGCCTCAGCCTGTGTATTTCGGTTGTGCCCAGACCAGTGTCTTTTGGTTGTGCCCCAGCTTGTGTATAATGGTTGTGCCCCAGCCTGTATCTTATATTTGGGCCCCTCATGTGTCTTATGGTTGTGCCCCAGCCTGTGTCTTATGATTGTGCCCCAGCCTGTGTCTTTTAGTTGTGCCCCAGCATGTGTCTTATAGTTATGCCCCAGCCTGTGTATTTTCGTTGTGACCCATCCTGAGTCTTATAGTTGTGCCCCAGCCTGTATCTTATGGTTTTGCCCATCATGTGTCTTATGGTTGTGCCTCAGCCTGTGTCTTGGGTTGTGACCCAGCCTGTGTCTTTTGGTGGTGCCCCAGCCTGTGTCTTACGGTTGTGCCCCAGCCTGTGTCTTTTGGTTGTGCCCCAGCATGTGTCTTATGGTTAAGCCCCAGCCTGTGTATTTTGGTTGTGCCTCAGCCTGTGTCTTTTCGTTGTGCCCCAGTCTGTGTCTTATGGTTGTGCCCCAGCCTGTATCTTATGGTTATGCCCATCATGTGTCTTACGGTTGTGCCCCAGACTGTGTCTTTTGGTTGTGCCCCAGCCTGTGTCTTTTGGTTGTGCCCCAGCCTGTGTATTATGGTTGTGCCCCCGCCTATGTCTTTTGGTTGTGCTCCAGCCTGTGTCTTTCGGTTGTGCCCAAGCCTGTGTCTTATGGTTGTGCCCCAGCCTCTGTCTTATGGCTGTACCCCAGCCTGTATCTTATGGTTGTGCCCATCATGTGTCTTATGGTTGTGCCTCAACCCGTGTCTTTTGGTTGTGCCCCAGCCTGTGTCTTTTGGTTGTACCCCAGCCTGTGTCTTATGGTTGTGCCCCAGCCTGTGTCTTTTGGTTGTGCCCCAGCCTGTTTTATCATTGTGCCCCAGCCTGTGTCTTTTGGTTGTGCCCAAGCCTATGTCTTATGGTTGTGCCGCAGCACGTGTCTTTTGGTTGTGCCCCAGCCTCTGTCTTATCGTTGTGCCCAAGCCTGTGTCTTATGGTTATGCCACAGTCTGTGTCTTTTGGTTGTGCCCCAGCCTGTGTCTTTTGGTTGTGCCCCAGCCTGTGTCTTATGGTTGTGCCCCAGTGTGTGTCTTATGGTTATGCCCCTGTTTGTGTCTTATGGTTATGATCCAGCCTGTATCTTATGGTTGTGCCCCAGCCTGTGTCTTTTGGTTGTGCCCAAGCCTGTGTCTTATGGTTGTGCCCCAGAATGTGTCTTTTGGTTGCGCCCCAGCCTGTGTCTTATGGTTGTGCCCAAGCCTGTGTCTTTTGGTTTTGCCCAAGCCGGTGTCTTATGGTTGTGCCCCAGCCTGTGTATTTTGGTTGTGCCCCAGCCTGTGTCTTATGGTTGTGCCCCAGTCTGTGTCTTATGGTTGTGCCCCAGCCTGTGTCTTACGGTTATACCCCAGTCAGTGTCTTTTGGATGTGCCCCAGCCTGTGTTTTATGATTATGCCCCAGTCTGTGTCTTTTACTTGTGCCCCAGCCAGTATCTTTTGGTTGTGCCCCAGCCTGTGTCTTCTGGATGTGCCCCAGCCTGTGTCTTCTGGTTGTGCCCAAGCCAGTGTCTTATGGTTGTGCCCCAGTCTGTGTCTTTTGGTTGTTCCGCAGGCTGTGTCTTATGGTTGTGCCCCAGCCTGTGTCTTTTGGTTATGCCCCAGCCTGTCTTATGGTTGTGCCCAAGCCTGTGTCTTATGGTTATGCCCCAGTCTGTGTCTTTTAGTTGTGCCCCAGCCTGGGTCTTTTGGTTGTGCCCCAGCCTGTGTCTTATGGTTGTGCCCCAGCGTGTGTCTTATGGGTATGCCCCACTCTGTGACTTTTGGTTGTGCCCCAGCCTGTGTCTTATAGTTGTGCCCCAGCCTGTGTCTTTTGATTGTTTCTCAGCCTGTGTCTTATGGTTGTGCCCCAGCCTGTGTCTTTTGGTTGTGCCCAAGCCTGTGTCTAATAGTTGTGCCCCAGCCTGTGTCTTATGGTTATGCCCCAGTCTACGTCTTTTGGTTGTGCCCCAGCCTGTGTCTTATGGTTATGCCCCAGCCTGTGTATTTTGGTTGTGCCCCAGCCTGAGTCTTATGGTTGTGCCCCAGCTTGTGTATTTCGTTTGTGCCCCAGCCTGTTTCTTATGGTTCTGCCCCAGCCTGTGTCTTATGGTTATGCCCCTGTCTGTGTCTTTTGGTAGTGCCTCCAGACTGTGTCTTATGGTTGTGCCCCAGCCTGTGTCTTTTACTTGTACCCCAGCCAGTGTCTTTTGGTAGTTCCCCAGACTGTGTCTTATGGTTGTGCCCCAGCCTGTGTCTTATGGTTGTGCCCCAGCCTGTGTATTTTGGTTGAGTTCCAGCCCGTGTCTTATGGTTGTTCACCAGCCTGTGTCTTTTGGTTGTGCCCCAGCCAGTGTCTTAGGGTTATGCCCCAGTCTGTGCCTTTTGGTTGTGCCCCAGCCTTTGTCTTATTGTTGTGCCCCAGCCTGTGTTTTATGGTTGTGCCAAAGTTTATGTCTTATGGTTGTGCCCCAGCCTGTGTCTTATGGTTTTGTCAAAGCCTGTGTCTTATGGTTATGTCCCAGCCTGTGTCTTATGGTTATGTCCCAGCCTGTGTCTTATGGTTATGTCCCAGACCGTGTCTAATGGTTATGTCCCAGCCTGTCTCTTATGATTATGTCCCAGCCTGTGTCTTATGGTTGTGCCCCAGCCTGTGTCTTATGGTTATATCCCAGCCTGTGTCTTATGGTTATGCCCCAGCCTGTGTCTTATGGTTGTGCCCCAGCCTGTGTCTTATGGTTATGTCCCAGCCTTTTTCTAATGGTTATGTCCCGGCCTGTGTCTTATGGTTATGACCCAGCCTGTGTCTTATTGTTATCCCCCAGCCTGTGTCTTATGGTTGTGCCCCAGTTTGTGTCATATGGTTATGCCCCAGCCTATGTCTAATGGTTATACCACAGCCTGTGTCTTATGGTTATGTCCAAGCCTGTGTCTTGTGATTATACCCTAGCCTGTGTCTTATGGTTATACCCCAGCCTGTGTCTTGTGGTTATCCCCAGTCTGTGTCTTATGGTTATGACCCAGCCTGTGTCTTATTGTTATGCCCCAGCCTGTGTCTTATGGTTGTGCCCCAGTTTGTGTCTTATGGTTGTGCCCCTGCCAGTGTCTTAAGGATATGTCCCAGCCTGTGTCTTATGGTTATGCCTCAGCCTGTGTCTTATGGTTATGTCCCAGCCTGTGTCTTATGGTTGTGGCCCAGTTTGTGTCTTATGGTTGTGCCCCAGCCTGTGTCTTATGGTTATGTCCCAGCCTCTGTCTTATGGTTATGTCCCAGCCTGTGTCTTATGATTATGTCCCATCCTGCGTCTTATGGTTATGTCCCAGCCTGCGAATTTTGGTTGTGCCCCAGTTTGTGTCTTATGGTTGTGACCCAGCCTGTCTTTTGGTTGTGCCCCAGCCTGTGTGTTATGGTTGTGCCCCAGCCTGTGTCTTTTGGTTATGCCCCAGCCTGTGTCCTATGGTTGTGCCCAAGCCTGTGTCTTATGGTTATGCCCCAGTCTGTGTCTTTTGGTTGTGCCCCAGCCTGTGTCTTTTGGTTGTGCCCCAGCCGGTGTCTCATGGTTTTGCCCCAGCGTGTGTCTTATGGTTATGCCCAAGTCTGTGACTTTTGGTTGTGCCCCAGCCTGTGTCTTATGGTTGTGCCCCAGCCTGTGTCTTTTCGTTGTACCCAAGCCTGAGTCATATGGTTGTGCCTCAGCCCATGTCTTTTGGTTGTGTCCCAGCCTGTGTCTTATGGTTGTGCACCAGCCTGTGTCTTTTGGTTGTGCCACGGCCTGTGTCTTATGGTTATGCAACAATCTGTGTCTTTTGGTTGTGCCCCAGCCTGTGTATTATGGTTGTGCCCCAGCCTGTATCTTATGGTTGCGCCCATCATGTGTCTTACAGTTATGCCCCAGCCAGAGTATTTTGGTTGTGCCCCAGCCAGTGTCTTTTGGTTGTGCCCCATCCTGTGTCTTATGGTTGTGTCCCAGCCTGTATCTTATGGTTGTGGCCATCATGTGTCTTATGGTTGTGCCCCAGCCTGTGTCTTTTGGTTGTGCCCCAGCCTGTGTCTTTTGGTTGTGCCCCAGCCTGTGTCTTTTGGTTGTGCCCCAGCCTGTGTCTTATGGTTGTGCCCCAGCCTGTGTCTTTGGGTTGTGCCCCAGCATGTGTCTTATGGTTAAGCCCCAGCCTGTGTATTTTGGTTGTGCCCCAGCCTGTGTCTTTTCGTTGTGCCCCAGCCTGTGTCGTATGGTTGTACCCCAGCCTGTATCTTATAGTTGTGCCCATCATGTGTCTTTTGGTTGTGCCCTAGCCTGTGTCTTTTGGTTGTGCCCCAGACTGTGTCTTTTGGTTGTGCCCCGGCCTGTGTCTTATAATTGTGCCCCAGCCTGTGTCTTTTGGTTGTGCTCCAGCCTGTGTCTTTTGGTTGTGCCCAAGCCTGTGTCTTATAGTTGTGCCCCAGCCTGTGTCTTATGGTTGTGCCCCAGCCTCTGTCTTTTGGTTGTGCCCTTGCCTGTATCTTATGGCTGTGCCCCAGGCTGTGTCTTTTGGTTGTGCCCAAGCCTGTGTCTTATGGTTGTGCCCCAGCCTGTGTATTTTGGTTGTGCCCCAGCCTGTGTCCTATGGTTGTGCCCCAGCCTGTGTCTTATGGTTATGCCCCAGTCCGTGTCTTTTGGTTGTGCCCCAGCCTGTGTCTCATGGTTATGCCCCAGTCTGTGTATTTTGGTTGTGTCCCAGCCTGTGTATTTTGGTTGTGCCCCAGCCTGTTTCTTATGGTTGTGCCCCAACCTGTGTCTCATGGTTATGACCACGTCTTTGTCCTTTGGTTGTGCCCCAGCCTGTGTCTTATGGTTGTGCCCCAGCCTGTGTCTTTTACTTGAGCCCCAGGCAGTGTCTTTGGGTTGTGCCCCAGACTGTGTCTTATGGATGTGCCCCAGCCTGTGTATTATGTTTGTGCCCCCGCCTGTGTCTTTTGGTGTTGTCCCAGCATGTGTCTTATGGTTGTGCCCCGGCCTGTGTCTTTTGGTTGTGCCTAAGCCTGTGTCTTATGGTTGTGCCCCAGCCTGTGAATTTTGGTTGTGCCCCAGCCTGTGTCTTATGGTTGTGCCCCAGCCTGTGTCTTACAGTTATGCCCCAGTCTGTGTCTTTTGGCTGTGCCCCAGCCTGTGTCTTACGTTTATGTCCCAACCTGTGTCTTATAGTTATTTCCCAGCCTGTGTCTTATGGTTATGTCCCCGCCTGTGTCTTATGGTTGTGACCCAGCCTGTGTCTTATGGTTATGTCCCAGCCTGTGTCTTATGGTTATGCCCCAGCCTGTGTCTTATGGTTGTGCCCCAGCCTGTGTCTTATGGTTATGTCCCAGCCTGTGTCTTATGGTTATACCCCAGCCTGTGACTTATGGTTATGTCCCAGTCTGTGTCTTATGGTTATGTCCCAGCCTGTGTCTTATGGTTATGTCCCAGCCTGTGTCTTATGGTTATGCCCCAGCCTGTGTCTTATGGTTATACCACAGCCTGTGTCTTATGGTTATGCCCCAGCCTGTGTTTTATGGATATACCCCAGCCTGTGTCTTATGGTTATGCCCCAGCCTGTGTTTTATGGTTATGTCCCAGCCTGTGTCTTATGGTTATGCCCCAGCCTGTGTCTTATGGTTGTGCCCAAGTTGAGTCTTATGGTTGTGCCCCAGCCAGAGTCTTATGGTTATGTCCCAGCCTGTGTCTTATGGTTATGCCTCAGCCTGTTTCTTATGGCTATGCCCCATCCTGTGTCTTATGGTTTTGTCCCAGCCTGTGTCTTATGGTTGTGGCCCAGTTTGTGTCTTATGGTTGTGACCCAGCCTGTGTCTTATGGATATGTCCCGGCCTGTGTCTTATGGTTAAGTCCCAGCCTGGGACTTATGGTTATGTCCCAGCCTGTGTCTTATGGTTATGTCCCAGCCTGCGTCTTATGGTTATGTCCCAGCCTGCGTGTTATAGTTGAGCCCCAGTTTGTGTTTTATGGTTGTGCCCCAGCCTGTGTCTTATGGTTATGTAACAGCATGTGTCTTGTGGTTGTGCCCCAGTCTGTGTCTTATAGTTATGTCCCAGCCTGTGTCTTATGGCTATGCCCTAGTCTGTGTCTTTTGGTTGTGCCCCAGCCTGTGTCTTATGGTTGTGCCCCAGCCTGTGTCTTATGGTTATGTAACAGCATGTGTCTTGTGGTTGTGCCCCAGTCTGTGTCTTATAGTTATGTCCCAGCCTGTGTCTTATGGCTATGCCCCAGTCTGTGTCTTTTGGTTGTGCACCAGCCAGTGTCTTTTGGTTGTGCCCCAGCCACTGTCCTTTGGATGTGCCCCAGTCTGTGCCTTATGGTTGTGCCTTAGCCTGTGTCTTTTGGTTGTGCCCCATCCTCTGTCTTATGGTTGTGCCCCAGCCTGTGTCTTTTGGTTGTGCCCCAGCCAGTGTCTTATGGTTATGCCCCTGTCTGTGTCTTTTGGTTGTGCCCCAGCCTGTGTCTTATGTTTGTGTCCCAGCCTGTGTTTTATGGTTGTGCCATAGTTTGTGTCTTATGGTTGTGCCCCAGCCTGTGTCTCATGGTTTTGTCCCAGCCTGTGTCTTATGGTTGTGGCCCAGTTTGTGTCTTATGGTTGTGCCCCAGCCTGTGTTTTATGGTTGTGCCATAGTTTGTGTCTTATGGTTGTGCCCCAGCCTGTGTCTTATGGATATGTCCCGGCCTGTGTCTTATGGTTAAGTCCCAGCCTGGGACTTATGGTTATGTCCCAGCCTGCGTCTTGTGGTTATGTCCCAGCCTGCGTGTTATGGTTGAGCCCCAGTTTGTGTTTTGTGGTTGTGCCCCAGCCTGTGTCTTATGGTTATGTAACAGCATGTGTCTTGTGGTTGTGCCCCAGCCTGTGTCTTATAGTTATGTCCCAGCCTGTGTCTTATGGTTATGTCTCAGCCTGTGTCTTATGGTTATGTCTCAGCATGTGTCTTATGGCTATGCCACAGTCTGTGTCTTTTGGATGTGCCCCAGTCTGTGCCTTATGGTTGTGCCTTAGCCTGTGTCTTTTGGTTGTGCCCCAGCCTGTGTCTTATGGTTGTGCCCCATCCTCTGTCTTATGGTTGTGCCCCAGCCTGTGTCTTTTGGTTGTGCCCCAGCCAGTGTCTTATGGTTATGCCCCAGTCTGTGTCTTTTGGTTGTGCCCCAGCCTGTGTCTTATGTTTGTGCCCCAGCCTGTGTTTTATGGATCTGCCATAGTTTGTGTCTTATGGTTGTGCCCCAGCCTGTGTATTATGGTTGAGCCCCAGCCTGTGTCTTTTGGTTGTGCCCCGGCCTGTGTCTTATGGTTATGCAACAATCTGTGTCTTTTGGTTGTGCTCCAGCCTGTGTCTTACGTTTATGTCCCAACCAATGTCTTATGGTTATGTCCCAGCCTGTGTCTTATGGTTATGTCCCAGCCTTTGTCTTATGGTTATGTCCTAGCCTGTGTCTTATGGTTATGTCCCAGGCTATGTCTTATGGTTATGTCCCAGCCTGTGTCTTATGCTTATGTCCCAGCGTGTGTCATATGGTTATGCCCCAGCCTGTGTCTTATGGTTGTGCCCCTGCCTGTGTCTTATGGTTATGTCCCAGCCTGTGTCTTATGGTTATGTCCCAGCCTGTGTCTTATGCTTATGTCCTAGCATGTGTCTTATGGTTATGTCCCAGCCTGTGTCTTATGACTTAAGAAATCGTAATGACACGATTGCAAATAAACCATACCCCCGGCCGGGATTGAACCCGCGGTCATAGAGTCTCAAAACTCCAGCCCGTCGCGTTAGCCACTAGACCAGCTAGCCACAATAAGATTCATCCAACTAGGTATATTTCTACACCATAGGAAGGTTAGCACAGGCACCTCTGTGACCACAAATGCAAGTTTTTACAGACGAATCTCCAGCTAGCGTGGCCGTGACGAACTCTAGCTCAAGTCCCTTCACTGCCGTCAACATGACTTAAGAAATCGTAATGACACGATTTGCAAATAAACCATACCCCCGGCCGGGGTTGAACCCGCGGTCATAGAGTCTCAAAACTCCAGCCCGTCGCGTTAGCCACTAGACCAGCTAGCCACAATAAGATTCATCCAACTAGGTATATTTCTACACCATAGGAAGGTTAGCACAGGCACCTCTGTGACCACAAATGCAAGTTCAATCCCGGCCGGGGGTATGGTTTATTTGCAATCGTGTCATTACGATTTCTTAAGTCATGTTGACGGCAGTGAAGGGACTTGAGATAGAGTTCGTCACGGCCACGCTAGCTGGAGATTCGTCTGTAAAAACTTGCATTTGTGGTCACAGAGGTGCCTGTGCTAACTTTCCTATGGTGTAGAAATATACCTAGATGGATGAATCTTATTGTGGCTAGCTGGTCTAGTGGCTAACGCGACCGGCTGGAGTTTTGAGACTCTATGACCGCGGGTTCAATCCCGGCCGGGGGTATGGTTTCTGTGTCTTATGGTTATACCCCAGCCTGTATGTCATGGATATGTCCCAGCCTGTGTCTTATGGTTATGTCCCAGCCTGTGTCTTATGGTTATGTCCCAGCTTGTGTCTTATGTTATGTCCCAGCCTGTGTCTTATGGTTATATCCCAGCCTGTGTCTTATGGTTATGCCCCAGCCTGTGTCTTATGGTTGTGCCCATGTTTGTGTCTTATGGTTATGCCCCAGCCTGTGTCTTATGGTTATACCCCAGCCTGTGTCTTATGGTTATGCCCCAGCCTGTGTCTTATGGTTATACCCCAGCCTTTGTCCCATGGTTATGCCCCAGCCTGTGTCTTATGGTTAAGTCTCAGCCTGTGTCTTATGGTTATTCCCCAGCCTGTGTCTTATGGTTGTACCCCAGTTTGTGTCTTATGGTTGTGCCCCAGCCTGTGTCTTATGGTTTTGTCCCAGCCTGTGTCATATGGTTATGCCCCAGCCTGTGTCTTTTGGTTATGCCCTAGCCTGTGTCTTATGGTGATGTCCCAGCCTGTGTCTTATGGTTGTGGCCCAGTTTATGTTTTATGGTTGTGCCCCAGCCTCTGTCTTATGGTTGTCCCAGCCTGTGTCTTAGGTTATGTCCCAGCCTGTGTCTTATGGCTATGTCCCAGCCTGTGTCTTATGGTTATGTTCCAGCCTGTGTCTTATGGTCATGTCCCAGCCTGTGACTTATGGTTATGTTGCAGCCTGTGTCTTATGGTTATGTCCCAGCCTGTGTCTTTTGGTTGTGCCCTAGTTTGTGTCTTATGGTTGTGCCCCAGGATGTATCTTATGGTTATGTCCCAGCCTGTGTCTTATGGTTATGTCCCAGCATGTGTCTTATGGTTGTGCCCAAGCCTGTGTCTTATGGTTATGCCGCTGCCTGTGTCTTATGGTTATGTCCCAGCCTGTGCCTTATGGTTATGTCCCAGCCTGTGTCTTATGGTTATGCCCCAGACTGTGTCTTTTGGTTGTGCCCCAGCCTGTGTCTTATTATTAAGCCCCAGCCTGTGTATTTTGGTTGTGCCCCAGCCTGTGTCTTTTCGTTGTGCCCCAGCCTGTGTCGTATGGTTGTACCCCAGCCTGTATCATATAGTTGTGCCCATCATGTGTCTTATGGTTGTGCCCTAGCCTGTGTCTTTTGGTTGTGCCCCAGACTGTGTCTTTTGGTTGTGCCCCGGCCTCTGTCTTATAATTGTGCCCCAGCCTGTGTCTTTTGGTTGTGCTCCAGCCTGTGTCTTTTGGTTGTGCCCAAGCCTGTGTCTTATGGTTGTGCCCCAGCCTGTGTCTTATGGTTGTGCCCCAGCCTATGTGTTTTGGTTGTGCCCTAGCCTGTATCTTATGGTTGTGCCCCAGCCTCTGTCTTTTTGTTGTGCCCCAGCCTGTGTCTTTTGGTTGTGCCCCAGCCTGTATCTTATGGTTGTGCCCGAGCCTGTCCCTTTTGGTTGTGCCCAAGCATATGTCTTATAGTTGTGCCCCAGCCTGTGTCTTTTGGTTGTGCCCCAACCTTTGTCTTATGGTTGTTCCCCAGTCTGTCTTTTGGTTGTGCCCCAGCTTGTGTCTTATGGTTGTTCCCCAGCCTGTGTTTTATGGTTATGCCCCAGTCTGTGTTTTTTGGTTGCGTCTTTTGGTTGTGCCCAAGCCTGTGTCTTATGGTTGTGCACCAGCCTGTGTCTTTTGGCTGTACCCCAGCCTGTATCTTATGGTTGTGCCCATCATGTGTCTTATGGTTGTGCCCCAACCTGTGTCTTTTGGTTGTGCCCCAGCCTGTTTCTTTTGGTTGTACCCCAGCCTGTGTCTTATGGTTGTGCCCCAGCCTGTGTCTTTTGGTTGTGCCCCAGCATGTGCCTTATCGTTAAGCCACAGCCTGTGAATTTTGGTTGTGCCAGAGCCAGTGTCTTTTGGCTGTGCCCCAGCTAGTGTCTTATGGTTGTGCCCCAGCCAGTATCTTATGGTTGTGCTCATCATGTGTCTTATGGTTGTGCCCCAGCCTGTGTCTTTTGGTTGTGCCCAAGCCTGTGTCTTATGGTTGTGCCCCAGCAAGTGTCTTTTGGTTGTGCCCCAGCTAGTGTCTTATGGTTGTGCCCCAGCCACTATCTTATGGTCGTGCTCATCATGTGTCTTATCGTTGTGCACCAGGCTGTGTCTTTTGGTTGTGCCCAAGCCTGTGTCTTATGGTTGTGCCCCAGCCTGTGTCTTTTGGTTGTGCCCCAGCCTGTGTCTTATGGTTGTGCCCCAGCACGTGTCTTTTGGTTGTGCCCCAGCCTGTGTCTTATGGTTGTGCCCCAGCCTGTGTCATATGGTTATGCCCCAGTCTGTGTCGTTTGGTTGTGCCCCAGCCTGTGTCTTTTGGTTGTGCCCCAGCCTGTGTCTTATGGTTGTGCCCCAGTGTGTGTCTTATGGTTATGCCCCAGTCTGTGTCTTATGGTTATGCCCCAGCCTGTCTCTTATAGTTGTGCCCCAACCTGTGTCTTTTGGTTGTGCCCAAGCCTGTGTCCTATGGTTGTGCCCCAGAATGTGTCTTTTGGTTGTGCCCCAGCCTGTGTCTTATGGTTGTGCCCAAGACTGTGTCTTTTGGTTTTGCCCTAGCCGGTGTCTTATGGTTGTGCACCAGCCTGTGCATTTTGGTTGTGCCCCAGCCTGTGTCTTATGGTTGTGCCCCAGCCTGTGTCTTATGGTTTTGCCCCAGTCTGTGTCTTATGGTTGTGCCCCAGGTTGTGTCTAACGGTTATGCCCCAGTCTGTGTCTTTTGGATGTTCCCCAGCCTGTGTTTTATGGTTATGCCCCAGTCTGTGTCTTTTGGTTGTGCCCCAGCCTGTGTCTTATGGTTGTGCCCCAGCCTGTATCTTTTACTTGTGCCCCAGCCAGTGTCTTTTGGTTGTACCCCAGCCTGTGTCTTTTGGATGTGCCCCAGCCTGTGTCTTTTGGTTGTGCCCAAGCCAGTGTCTTATGGTTGTGCCCCAGTCTGTGTCTTCTGGTTGTTCCCCAGCCTGTGTCTTATGGTTGTGCCCCATTCTGTGTCTTTTGGTTATGCCCCAGCCTGTGTCTTATGGTTGTGCCCAAGCCTGTGTCTTATGGGTATGCCCCACTCTGTGACTTTTGGTTGTGCCCCTGCCTGTGCCTTATGATTGTGCCCCAGCTTGTGTCTTTTAGTTGTGCCCCAGCCTGTGTCTTTTGGTTGTGCCTCAGCCTGTGTCTTTTGTTTGTGCCCCAGCGTGTGTCTTATGGTTATGCCCCACTCTGTGAATTTTGGTTGTGCCCCTGCCTGTGTCTTATGATTGTGCCCCAGCCTGTGTCTTTTAGTTGTGCCCAAGCCTGTGTCTTATGGTTGTGCTCCAGCCTATGTCTTTTGGTTGTGCCCTAGCCTGTATCTTATGGTTGTGCCCCAGCCTCTGTCTTTTTGTTTGCCCCAGCCTGTGTCTTTTGGTTGTGTGCCAGCTTGTGTCTTATGGTTGTGGCCCAGCCTATGTCTTTTGGTTGTGCCCCAGCAAGTGTCTTATGGTTAAGCCCCAGCCTGTATATTTTGGTTGAGCCCCGTCCAGTGTCTTTTGTTTGAGCTCCAGCCTGTGTCTTAAGGTTTTGCCCCGGCCAGTATCTTATGGTTGTGCCCATCATGAGTCTTATGGTTGTGCCCAGCCTGTGTCCTTTGGTTGTGCCCCAGCCTGTGTCTTTTGGTTGTGCCCCAGCCTGTGTCTTATGGTTGTGCCCCAGCCTGTGCCTTTTGGCTGTGCCCAAGCCTGTGTCTTATAGTTCAGCCCCAGCCTGTGTCTTTTGGTTGTGCCCCAACCTTTGTCTTATGGTTGTTCCCCAGCCTGTCTTTTGGTTGTGCCCCAGCCTGTGTCTTATGGTTGTTCCCCAGCCTGTGTTTTATGGTTATGCCCCAGTCTGTGTTTTTTGGTTGGGTCTTTTGGTTGTGCAAAATCCTGTGTCCTATGGTTGTGCCCCAGCCTGTGTCTTTTGGCTGTACCCCAGCCTGTATCTTATGGTTGTGCCCATCATGTGTCTTATGGTTGTGCCCCAACCTGTGTCTTTTGGTTGTGCCCCAGCCTGTGTCTTTTGGTTGTACCCCAGCCTGTGTCTTATGGTTGTGCCCCAGCCTGTGTCTTTTGGTTGTGCCCCAGCATGTGCCTTATCGTTAAGCCACAGCCTGTGAATTTTGGTTGTGCCATAGCCAGTGTCTTTTGGTTGTGCCCCAGCTAGTGTCTTAAGGTTGTGCCCCAGCCCGTATCTTATGGTTGTGCTCATCATGTGTTTTATGGTTGTGCCCCAGCCTGTGTCTTTTAGTTGAGCCCCAGCCTGTGTCTTTTGGTTGTGCCCCAGCCTGTGTCTTTTGGTTGTGCCCAAGCCTGTGTCTTATGGTTGTGCCCCAGCCTGTGTCTTTTGGTTGTGCCCCAGCCTGTGTCTTATGGTTGTGCCCCAGCACGTGTCTTTTGGTTGTGCCCCAGCCTGTGTCTTATGGTTGTGCCCCAGCCTGTGTCATATGGTTATGCCCCAGTCTGTGTCTTTTGGTTGTGCCCCAGCCTGTGTCTTTTGGTTGTGCCCCAGCCTGTGTCTTATGGTTGTGCCCCAGTGTGTCTTATGGTTATGCCCCAGTCTGTGTCTTATGGTTATGCCCCAGGCTGTCTCTTATAGTTGTGCCCCAACCTGTGTCTTTTGGTTGTGCCCAAGCCAGTGTCTTATGGTTGTGCCCCAGAATGTGTCTTTTGGTTGTGCCCCAGACTGTGTCTTATGGTTGTGCCCAAGCCTGTGTCTTTTGGTTTTGCCCAAGCCGGTGTCTTATGGTTGTGCCCCAGCCTGTGTATTTTGGTTGTGCCCCAGCCTGTGTCTTATGGTTGTGCCCCAGCCTGTGTCTTATGGTTTTGCCCCAGTCTGTGTCTTATGGCTGTGCCCCAGCCTGTGTCTAACGGTTATGCCCCAGTCTGTGTCTTTTGGATGTGCCCCAGCCTGTGTTTTATGGTTATGCCCCAGTCTGTGTCTTTTGGTTGTGCCCCAGCCTGTGTCTTATAATTGTGCCCCAGCCTGTGTCTTTTACTTGTGCCCCTGCCAGTGTCTTTTGGTTGTGCCCCAGCCTGTGTCTTTTGGATGTGCCCCAGGATGTGTCTTTTGGTTGTGCCCAAGCCAGTGTCTTATGGTTGTGCCCCAGTCTGTGTCTTTTGGTTGTTCCCCAGCCTGTGTCTTATGGTTGTGCCCCAGCCTGTGTCTTTTGGTTATGCCCCAGCCTGTGTCTTATGGTTGTGCCCAAGCCTGTGTCTTATGGTTATGCCCCACTCTGTGACTTTTGGTTGAGCCCCTGCCTGTGTCTTATGATTGTGCCCCAGCCTGTGTCTTTTAGTTGTGCCCCAGCCTGTGTCTTTTGGTTTTGCCCCAGCCTGTGTCTTATGGTTGTGCCCCAGCGTGTGTCTTATGGTTATGCCCTACTCTGTGACTTTTGGTTGTGCCCCTGCCTGTTTCTTATGGTTGTGCCCCAGCCTGTGTCTTTTCGTTGTACCCAAGCCTGAGTCATATGGTTGTGCCTCAGCCCATGTCTTTTGGTTGTGTCCCAGCCTGTGTCTTATGGTTGTGCACCAGCCTGTGTCTTTTGGTTGTGCCACGGCCTGTGTCTTATGGTTATGCAACAATCTGTGTCTTTTGGTTGTGCCCCAGCCTGTGTATTATGGTTGTGCCCCAGCCTGTATCTTATGGTTGCGCCCATCATGTGTCTTACAGTTATGCCCCAGCCAGAGTATTTTGGTTGTGCCCCAGCCAGTGTCTTTTGGTTGTGCCCCATCCTGTGTCTTATGGTTGTGTCCCAGCCTGTATCTTATGGTTGTGGCCATCATGTGTCTTATGGTTGTGCCCCAGCCTGTGTCTTTTGGTTGTGCCCCAGCCTGTGTCTTTTGGTTGTGCCCCAGCCTGTGTCTTTTGGTTGTGCCCCAGCCTGTGTCTTATGGTTGTGCCCCAGCCTGTGTCTTTGGGTTGTGCCCCAGCATGTGTCTTATGGTTAAGCCCCAGCCTGTGTATTTTGGTTGTGCCCCAGCCTGTGTCTTTTCGTTGTGCCCCAGCCTGTGTCGTATGGTTGTACCCCAGCCTGTATCTTATAGTTGTGCCCATCATGTGTCTTTTGGTTGTGCCCTAGCCTGTGTCTTTTGGTTGTGCCCCAGACTGTGTCTTTTGGTTGTGCCCCGGCCTGTGTCTTATAATTGTGCCCCAGCCTGTGTCTTTTGGTTGTGCTCCAGCCTGTGTCTTTTGGTTGTGCCCAAGCCTGTGTCTTATAGTTGTGCCCCAGCCTGTGTCTTATGGTTGTGCCCCAGCCTCTGTCTTTTGGTTGTGCCCTTGCCTGTATCTTATGGCTGTGCCCCAGGCTGTGTCTTTTGGTTGTGCCCAAGCCTGTGTCTTATGGTTGTGCCCCAGCCTGTGTATTTTGGTTGTGCCCCAGCCTGTGTCCTATGGTTGTGCCCCAGCCTGTGTCTTATGGTTATGCCCCAGTCCGTGTCTTTTGGTTGTGCCCCAGCCTGTGTCTCATGGTTATGCCCCAGTCTGTGTATTTTGGTTGTGTCCCAGCCTGTGTATTTTGGTTGTGCCCCAGCCTGTTTCTTATGGTTGTGCCCCAACCTGTGTCTCATGGTTATGACCACGTCTTTGTCCTTTGGTTGTGCCCCAGCCTGTGTCTTATGGTTGTGCCCCAGCCTGTGTCTTTTACTTGAGCCCCAGGCAGTGTCTTTGGGTTGTGCCCCAGACTGTGTCTTATGGATGTGCCCCAGCCTGTGTATTATGTTTGTGCCCCCGCCTGTGTCTTTGGTGTGTGTGTCTTATGGTTGTGCCCCTAGTGTCTTTTGGTTGTGCCCCAGCCTGTGTCTTATGGTTGTGCCCAAGCCTGTGTCTTATGGTTGTGCCCCAGCCTGTGTCTTTTGGTTGTGCCCCAGCATGTGCCTTAAGCCTGTGTCTTAGCCCGTGGTTCTTATGTGTGTCTTTTAGTTGAGCCCCAGCCTGTGTCTTTTGATTGTGCCCCAGCCTGTGTCTTTTGGTTGTGCCCCAGCCTGTGTCTTATGGTTGTGCCCCAGCCTGTGTCTTACAGTTATGCCCCAGCCTGTGTCTTATGGTTGTGCCCCAGCCTGTGTCTTACGGTTATGTCCCAGCCTGTGTCTTATGGTTATGCCCCAGCCTGTGTCTTATGGTTATGTCCCAGCCTGTGTCTTATGGTTGTGACCCAGCCTGTGTCTTATGGTTATGTCCCAGCCTGTGTCTTATGGTTATGCCCCAGCCTGTGTCTTATGGTTATGCCCCAGCCTGTGTCTTATGGTTATGCCCCAGCCTGTGTCTTATGGTTATACCCCAGCCTGTGTCTTATGGTTATGCCCAGCCTGTGTCTTATGGTTATGTCCCAGCCTGTGTCTTATGGTTATGTCCCAGCCTGTGTCTTATGGTTATGCCCAAGCCTGTGTCTTATGGTTATGCCCAGCCTGTGTCTTATGGTTATGCCCCAGCCTGTGTCTTATGGTTATTCCCCAGCCTGTCTCTTATGGTTGTGCCCCAGCCTGTGTCTTATGGTTATGTCCCCAGCCTGTGTCTTATGGTTATGCCCCAGTCTGTGTCTTATGGTTGTGCCCAATCCTGTGTCTTATGGTTGTGCCCCAGCATGTGTCTTATGGTTACCCCAGCCTGTCTTATGGTTGTGCCCAGCCTGTGTCTTATGGTTATGCCCCAGCCTGTGTCTTATGGTTATGCCCCAGCCTGTGTCTTATGGTTGTCCCAGCCTGTGTCTTATGGTTGTGCCCCAGTTTGTGTCTTATGGTTGTGCCCCAGCCTGTGTCTTATGGTTATGTCACAGCCTGTGAATTTTGGTTGTGCCATGCCAGTGTCTTTTGGTTGTGCCCCAGCTAGTGTCTTAAGGTTGTACCCCAGCCCGTATCTTATGGTTGTGCTTATGTGTCTTATGGTTGTGCCCCAGCCTGTGTCTTTTAGTTGAGCCCCAGCCTGTGTCTTTTGATTGTGCCCCAGCCTGTGTCTTATGGTTGTGCCCAGCCTGTGTCTTATGGTTGTGCCCCAGCCTGTGTCTTATGGTTATGTAACAGCCTGTGTCTTATGGTTGTGCCCCAGTCTGTGTCTTTTGGTTGTGCCCCAGCCTGTGTCTTATGGTTGTGCCCCAGCCTGTGTCAGTTGGGTGTGCCCCAGCCTGTGTCTTTTGGTTGTGCCCCAGCCTGTGTCTTTTGGTTGTGCCCCAGCCTGTGTCTTATGGTTGTGCCCCTGTGTGTGTCTTATGGTTATGCCCCAGTCTGTGTCTTATGGTTTTGCCCCAGTCTGTGTCTTTTGGTTGTGCCCCAGCCTGTGTCTTTTGGTTGTGCCCAAGCCTGTGTCTTATGGTTGTGCCCCAGAATGTGTCTTTTGGTTGTGCCCCAGCCTGTGTCTTATGGTTGTGCCCAAGCCTGTGTCTTTTGGTTTTGCCCAAGCCAGTGTCTTATGGTTGTGCCCCAGCCTGTGTATTTTGGTTGTGCCCCAGTCTGTGTCTTTTGGTTGTGCCCCAGCCTGTGTCTTATAGTTGTGCCCCAGCCTCTGTCTTTTACTTGTGCCCCAGCCAGTGTCTTTTGGTTGTGCCCCAGCCTGTGTCTTTTGGATGTGCCCCAGGATGTGTCTTTTGGTTGTGCCCAAGCCAGTGTCTTATGGTTGTGCCCCAGTCTGTGTGTTTTGGTTGTTCCCCAGCCTGTGTCTTATGGTTGTGCCCCAGCCTGTGTCTTTTGGTTATGCCCCAGCCTGTGTCTTATGGTTGTGCCCAAGCCTGTGTCTTATGGTTATGCCCCACTCTGTGACTTTTGGTTGTGCCCCTGCCTGTGTCTTATGATTGTGCCCCAGCCTGTGTCTTTTAGTTGTGCCCCAGCCTGTGTCTTTTGGTTGTGCCCCAGCCTGTGTCTTATGGTTGTGCCCCAGCGTGTGTCTTATGGTTATGCCCCACTCTGTGACTTTTGGTTGTGCCCCTGCCTGTGTCTTATGGTTGTGCCCCAGCCTGTGTCTTTTCGTTGTGCCAAAGCCTGAGTCTTTTGGTTGTGCCCCAGCCTGTGTCTTTTGGTTGTGTCTCAGCCTGTGTCTTATGGTTGTGCCCCAGGCTGTGTCTTTTGGTTGTGCCCAAGCCTGTGTCTTATGGTTGTGCCCCAGCCTGTGTATTGTGGTTGTGCCCCAGCCTGTGTCTTATTGTTGTTCCCCAGCCTGCGTCTTATGGTTATGCCCCAGTCTGTGTCTTTTGGTTGTTCCCCAGCCTATGTCTTATGGTTATGCCGCAGCCTGTGTATTTTGGTAGTGCTCCAGCCTGTGTCTTTTTGTTGTGCCCCAGCCTGTGTATTTTGTTTGTCCCCCAGCCTGTGTCTTATGGTTCTGACCCAGCCTGTGTCTTATGGTTATGCCCCAGTCTGTGTCTTTTGGTAGTGCCCCAGCCTGTGTCTTATGGTTGTGCCCCAGCCTGTGTCTTTTACTTGTGCCCCAGCCAGTGTCTTTTGGTTGTGCCCCAGACTGTGTCTTATGGTTGTGCCCCAGCCTGTCTTATGGTTGTGCCCCAGCCTGTGTATTTTGGTTGTGCCCCAGCCTGTGTCTTATTGTTATGCTCCAGCCTGTGTCTTATGGTTATGCCCCAACCTGTGTCTTATGGTTATGCCCCAGCGTGTGTCTTATGGTTATGCCCCAGCCTGTGTCTTATGGTTGTGCCCCAGCCTGTGTCTTATGGTTATGCCCCAGCCTGTGTCTTATGGTTATGCCCCAGCCTGTGTCTTATGGTTATGCCCCAGCCTGTGTCTTATGGTTGTGCCCCAGTTTGTGTCTTATGGTTATGCCCCAGCCTGTGTCTTATGGTTGTGCCCCTGCCTGTGTCTTATGGTTATGCCCCAGCCTGTGTCTTATGGTTATGCACCAGCCTGTGTCTTATGGTTATGCCCCAGCCTGTGTCTTATGGTTGTGCCCCAGTTTGTGTCTTATGGTTAAGCCCCAGCCTGTGTCTTGTGGTTGTGCCCCAGCCTGTGTCTTATGGTTATGCCCCAGCTTGTGTCTTATGGTTGTGCCCCAGCTTGTGTCTTATGGTTGTGCCCCAGCCTGTGTCTTATGGTTGTGCCCCAGCCTGTGTCTTACGGTTATGCCCCGGCCTGTGTCTTATGGTTATGCCCCAGCTTGTTTCTTATGGTTGTGCCCCAGCCTGTGTCTTATGGCTATGCCCCAGCCTGTGTCTTATGGTTATGCCCCAGCCTGTGTCTTATGGTTGTGCCCCAGCCTGTGTCTTATGGTTATGCTCCAGCCTGTGTCTTATGGTTATGCCCCAGCTTGTGTCTTATGATTGTGCCCCAGCCTGTGTCTTATGGCTATGCCCCAGCCTGTGTCTTATGGTTATGCCCCGGCCTGTATCTTTTGGTTGTGCCCCAGCCTGTGTCTTATGGTTGTGGCCCAGCCTGTGTCTTATGGTTGTTCCCCAGCCTGTATCTTATGTTTGCGCCCAAGTCTGTGTCTTATGGTTGTGCCCTAGCCTGTGTCATATGGTTGTGCCCCAACCTTTGTCATTTGGTTGTGCCCCAGCCTTTTTCTTATGGTTGTGCTCCAGCCTGTGTCTTATGGTTGTGCCCCAGCCTGTGTCTTATGGTTGTGCCCCAGCCTGTATCTTTTGGTTGTGCCACAGCCTGTGTCTTATGGTTGTGCCCCAGCCTGTGTCTTATGGTTGTGCCCCAGCCTGTGTCTTATAGTTGTGCCCCAGGCTGTGTCTTATGGTTGTGCCCCAGCCTGTGTCTTATGGTTGTGCCCGAGTCTGTATCTTTTGGTTTTGCCCCAGCCTGTCTTATGGTTGTGCCCCAGCCTGTGTCTTATGGTTGTGCCCCAGCCTGTATCTTTTGGTTGTGCCCCAGCCTGTATCTTTTTTTTGTGCTCTAGACTGTGTCTTATTGGTTGTGCCCCAGCCTGTATCTTTTGGTTTTGCCCCAGCCTGTCTTATGGTTGTGCCCCAGCCTGTGTCTTATGGTTGTGCCCCAGCCTTTATCTTTTGGTTGTGCCCCAGACTCTATCTTTTTTTTGTGCTCTAGACTGTGTCTTATTGGTTGTGCCCCAGCCTGTATCTTTTGGTTGTGCCCCAGTCTGTGTCTTTTGGTTGTGCCCCAGACTGTATCTGTTGGTTGTGCCCCAGCCTGTATCTTTTGGTTGTGCCCCAGCCTGTATCTTTTGGTTGTGCCCCAGACTGTATCTTTTGGTTGTGCCCCAAACTGTATCTTTTGTTTGTGCCCCAGCCTGTATATTTTGGTTGTGCCCCAACCTGTATCTTTTGGTTGTGCCCCAGACTGTATCTTTTGGTTGTGCCCCAGCCTGTATCTTTTGTTTGTGCCCCAGCCTGTATCTTTTGGTTGTGCCCCAGACTGTATCTTTTGGTTGTGCCCCATGCTGTATCTTTTGGTTGTGCCCCGGACTGTATCTTTTGGTTGTGCCCCAGACTGTATCTTTCGGTTGTGCCCCAGACTGTATCTTTTGGTTGTACCCCAGACTGTATCTTTTGGTTGTGCCCCAGACTGTATCTTTTGGTTGTGCCCCAGACTGTATCTTTTGGTTGTGCCAGTGTACTGACACACACCTTCGCAGTTTTCAAGTCATGCAGCAGATTTTGGGTCTGTATTGACACAGTGTAGATCTTTGCTATAGATTTGTACAGTTCTTAATTTTTTTTTTTGAATCCATGTTGATATATCATCAGGATAAACGGCTCTTGATGCATCCAACTCTTAGCAGTTTCCTTCGTCCTTTGATCTCTGAAGTTAATCAGACATATGCTATTTGCCCTTTTACTGCAGATTTCTGGAACTATCCCTGTCTCATTAAATGCCTTCTTGAATTTTCTGCGTAAATCCTCGCAAACTTTTCTGTAATTTTCTGTGAGCATTCCTGCATCATGCTCAAGCATTTTTTGTTCTAGTTCCTTTAGAATCATGTTATCTATGCTGTTGCTCAGCTGTAATTTGCCCTTTGCTGCTAAATCATTCTCTGTCACTTCTTTTCTTACCATATTCTTGCATAATAATCTTGCAATATATTGTTCTCCTCTCTATTCTATTCTGCCCTCAGAATTCTGTGCCGATTCTGTGCACTTTTGATACTACATTTGCAGGTCTAATTAACCCAAACAGTCTCCAACTATTTAGGTTTCTCACACATCCCGTTAGGAATGAACCTGGAACGACCCTCTAATATCTCACCCCTCTACGATCGTTTCTGTATTCTGGTGTACTATCTGCACCTCACTCCTTTCTCTCCACTCCCAATTGGATCAAATATTCCAGGTTGAGGTGGCTGGGGTTAGTGAAGCGAAACAGGTTACCAGCACTGAGGTGCAAGTTACCAGCACTGAGGTGCAAGATAGCAGCACTGAGGCACAAGTTAGCAGCACTGAGGCACAAGTTAGCAGCACTGAGTCGCACGTGGGGCTATGTATGTTGTTTTTAGTAACTGTGGGACGACCCCAGTGTCCATGCTGCTTCTCCATAGGATGTTAAAAGCACGTGATAGGGGCTTCTTGTAGTTCTTGATGAACACAGAGTTCCATGAATCTGGGCCTGGGACAGAGTGCTTGGGCATGTTATTTATCGCCTTTTCGAAGCCATTTGCCTTCAGGATAACATCAGATAAGTGTGTGCCAAATTTGGTCTCTCATAAAAAAATAATTTAGGTCTTCTCTCAATCTGGTCAGTGGCTCGCTAAAAACCGAGTCATATTGAGACTTGAGTAGCTCACTCATTTCCTTGCTGTCATCTGTGTAGAAGCCATCCCGTTGAAGTAGGGGCCCAGTACAGGATCTTGTTCTAGACTTTGATTTGGCATAAGGACAAAAAATACTTTGGGTTTCTTTCAGTTTCATTTATGGTTATTAGTTCTCTCGTTTCTTGACTCCTGTAAATTTCCTTTACCTTTAGTTCGATGTTTGCTATTTCTGTGACCAGTGTCTCCCTACGTATTGCAGATATATTGGCTACTTGCAATCTCTCTGTTATTCTTTGCCTTACCCTGTAGAGGGAGCGCATTTCTCTTTCTAGTTTACATCTTCTCCTCTTCCTTAAGGGAATATGCCTTGAGCATACCTCGAGTGCCACAGAGTTAATTTGTACTAAACATAGGGTAGAATCCGTGTTGCTTAGTCTATCTTCCCAGTTTATATCATTTAGGACTTAGTTTACTTGGTCCCACCTGTTTTTGTTATTGAAGTTAAATTTGGTGAAGGTTCCCTCGTGACTGTTCATATTTTATCGGTCTGGGGCGCCCTGCATACATGTCTGAACCTCGATTATGTTGTGATCTGAGTATATTGTTGTTGACACGATGACATTTCGTATCAGATCATCATTGTTAGTGAAGATGAGATCCAGAGCATTCTCCAATATTGTAGGCTCTATTATTTGCTGGCTTAAACCTTAAACGGTCCAAACAGATCGACGTTCAAATTCGTAATGCTACAAAAGTAATTCGTAATGCTACAAAAGTAGATCTACTTTTTTTACATAGTTTCAAATATAACAAAAAAAATATAGATAAAAGATTTTTTAAACGTTTTCAAATGTAAAACAAAAAAGAAGATCTACATATTTTTACATACTTTCTGATGTTGAAAAAACGTATATATACGTTTGGACCATTTAAGGGTTAAGGTGAATTTGGTGCAGAGATTTAAAAGCTCGTGTGTGTGTAAGTTTTCATGTGAGCTGCCTCCCGGTGTTATCTCTGCTACAACATTATTTGCTATATTCCTCCATTTTAGGTGCCTCAAGTTGAAATTCCCCAGAAGCAAGATGTTGGGGGCAAGAGCTGGAAGATTTTCCAGACAGTGGTCAATTTTCATAAGCTGTTCTTGGAATTGCTGGGACGTTGCATCTGGAGGTTTGTAGACTACCACAATGACCAGGTTTTGGTTCTCGATCTTTACTGCTAAAACTTCAACTACATCATTTGAGGCATTTAGTAGTTCCGTGCATATCAGTGACTCTGTGATATATAGGCCATGAAATTTCGAATATAACGACTTGATACTATCTAGGATTCCTTTCTAAAATAGTGTATGACTGGGAAAACTAAAGGAAATAACTTGCTTGACTTGGCTCTTGCTTTAGTAATCACTAAGAAATAATTTTGAGTTTAACTAATTTAGAGGAAACAATCACAAATCACTCAGTTTTAAAATATCATGAAATGACCATTAAAACTAAATCAAGTCACCATCACTGATTTACCATCAGCCAATTTAGCGTAGCTGAGAGATTATCTGGGTGAGGTGAACTGGTGTGACCTAAATCGTTATTATTATGTTGCACAAGTAGATATGGTGGCCAATATGACATTTTACAAGCTGCCCAGGCATTATATATACTCCGAAAAGAAAAAGAGGAGAGGGACACTTAAGGAATGAATATGTAACTAAAATGAATAAGTAAGAGAAGAATAAGAAAACCTCGCAAGGGAATCGAAGATTAACCCAAAAGGTTGACTTCAGGTATGTAGGAGTAAGATTAGAGAGAAGATAGATCCACTTAAGTTGATCAGGTAAGCTCACCGCCAGTGGTAAATAAATGTGTGCAGTCTTCATAGCTTATTTCCTTCCAGTTTTTACACAGGCAGATGTAAAAAAAAACTAAAAAATAAACACTATATAGGTCAGGACGACAATAAATGATGCATGGTCAAGTCACTAGATATTTGGTTCTCTAGCAAATATATAAATTGTAACCAAACAAATCACTGGACCTTTTATTTATTTATTTAGTAATTTGAGCATACATACAGAGGTACAAAAAAAATACAGGTAAGAGCAGCATGCCAAAGCCACTTATACTATGCATAGCATTACGGGCTGGCTTAAAATTTACTTAAGATTAACTAAGCAATGATGAAATCAGTGATAAGACATTATTGTAAACAGATAACCTTAATGAACTGTTCTGAAAGGTTGTAAAGGTATGAAAGGAGGAACTTAGAACACCATTGGTTAGTCTTTTCTACATAAAAATACAAGCAGATGTAGTACCAGATATTTAGAAAATGGCAAAACAGAAGACAGGTGACATAAAATGGCAAAGCAGAAGAGAGGTTGCAGAAAATGGCAAAACAGAAGACAGGTGGCAGAAAATGGCAAAGCAGAAGACAGGTCGTTAGCTTCGAATTATTGAACAATTAGCCTAATATCCATAGTAGGGAAATTGATGGAATTAATGATTATAGTAGGTATTTGAATCCATCTTGAAAGACATAAATATAATATGAACTTCAGTATAGTCTATGATAGACTTGCACACAGTGGACTGTTGAGGAAAGTACAGGCACATGGAATAGAATTTTTTATCCCTGGATCGAGTCAGGCATCACAGAGTTTACACAAATCGGGAGAAATTATATTTGAAGGCATCAGTACCGATATAATCAGTTGATTATGTCGGTATTGATGTCCTCAAATATGGTTTTGATTTTGATGAGATCACTAGAGCGCTACAGGAAGATCTGGATAGTTTGATGCAGTGAACGGAGAAGTGGCGGATGCAGTTTAATGTAGAAAAAGGTTCTAAGCCTATGAAAAGAAAATAACCATGATGCTTATAAATGAATAATTTATACAGCTTTCAGTCCCTCTGAATATGATAAAGACTTAGGAGCTGCGGCTAACAGTAACCTATGTAATGGTAATAATATTCTAAACTTAATATCAAGAAGTATAAATGAAAGAAGTCGACAGGTTAGATATCAGCATTATATATCCATGGTAAGGCGATATTTAGACTAGAATGATCAGTTCTGTTCACTGACATAACAGCGCTGGAAAACACACAGAGAAGGATGCAAATAAATAGTATGAGATACCGGAAATAAATAGTATGAGATACCAGAAATAAGTAGTATGAGATACCGGAAATAAATAGTATGAGATACCGGATATAAATAGTATGAGATACCGGAAATAATAGTATGAGATACCGGAAATAAGTAGTATGAGATACCGGAAATAATAGTATGAGATACTGGAAGTAAATAGTAGGATATACCGACACAATCTAAATATAAACACATAAGCAGCATAATGTGATCCTTTATTAACAATAAAGGATCACATTATACTGCTTAAGTGTTTAAGTTTCCATACAGAGGATAACAAAGTCGATCCCATGTATCCGAAACCTTTCTTACGCGGGAAAGGTGAAGAATTAGGGGGAATATGATTGAGGTGTATAAATGGAAAAGAGGAATAAATAAAGAGGATATAAATAATGTGCTTAAAATGTCTATCGATGACAGGTCTCGCAGAAATAGGTACAAGTTGGAAAAATCTGGATTTAGAAAGGATACAAAAAAGCACTGGTTTAGCAATAGAGTTGCGAATTGTGGATAAATAGCTGACGAGTAGCGTCACTGAAGCGAAAACCTTGGGTATCTTTAAACAAAGGTTAAACAAATACATGAGTGGGTTTGTTATGTGTGAGTCAGACTTGTCTAGCATGGGTCAGCGTGCCTGCTGCAGTGCTCCTTGTTTCTTATGTGGTTAATAATTCTTATTGGTACCTCAGGTTTGTCTTCATCTACGTCTGAATCATTCCGGATAAAAACCATTTCAACTTAAGAGAGTTTTTCCCAGGCTCTCAATCTTGCGGCTTCCATGATATACCGAGTCATGAAATTTTTCATTACTGCCTCCATTAATTTCGCTTTTATGTTTCTTGCTCTCCAAGTCGTTCACAGTTTTCCTAGTATTTTTTCATGTGATTGGAATTCCCTACGATTAGTAGATAGGTTCGCTTCTACTTGTTCTCTCTGCATTTGTTGTCAATATACTCCTGCCTCGCCATCTGTATGTGACTTCGTAAATCCCACTGTGTGGGCAAAACGTCGTCAATAAAGGATTACATTATACTGATTATATGTTTATATTTCCAGTGGGGGTCAAGAACCACTGCTACTGTTACCTTGTAAATATAACTGTTTCTATTAAGATTGAACAGTACATGGTAATTATCTCAAAAGGTCACAGGTAATTCACCATTAATGCCACTCTGACTCTTCTTTCTGTCTCTTCTCAGTATTAAATATTACTCTTATTTGGATACAATGCATTGTTTATCAGTCGAGAAATATTCGATTTTATGATACCCATTAAATCTGCATATTTCTCTACTTCCTTGTTCTTTACCCCATAATACAAGTGACTTCTGCAAGAGTTGGAGGGAGTAGGAGAGAGATGATTAGTGTAGATAACATGAGAGGAAAAGGAGGGAGCGGTAGGACAACAATCGTTATTGTTAGAGCTGGTCTGCTAAGGGAGAGAAAGAAATGGGGAAATGTATATGGAAGTAACGAGCTTAAGAGAGGGAAGGGAAAGTAGGTAGACCATTGGTGTGGAGTGACCTGAAGGAGGAAGAGGAGAGGAGAGCAGAACTTATGGTGGAAATGGGAAAATAAATTAGGATGGGAAGGAATTGGAATGGGTGAGAAGGGGAAGGTTTTGTGAATGAAGATATGGAAGAGGTGAGAGGGGATGAAGATAATAGCAAGTAATAAGTTAGCTTATTTAAGTACAGGTATTAACATATGTGTAAATTACCTAGAATAACCCATACAACGTCAGACAAAATAAGTTACTTCCTTTGGGATCCTTGAATAAGAATAGTTGCCATTTGTTGCTCCTGGTCATTGATTGTTTATGCAGACTGAATGAAAGAGTTGCAAGAAAGATGGCAGAGGGATGGACAATGAAGTTGAGGAAGGTAGAGATCTGCCACTCTTGATTATCACTTACGATTGTTATTCCTGACTGCCACTGCTGACTGCCGCAATTACATCAACTCTCTTTCATGTGTGTGTACTCACCTAATTGTGGTGGCAGGGGTCGATTCGCAGCTCTCCACATCTCTTGCTAAACCACGGGCTCACTCTGGTCTTCCTGTTGTTTCTGTTGCCATTTGGAATGACCTTCTTGTTACGACTTTGATGTTGTAACTTAAATAAAAAAAGGTCCTGGTTCCTAAATGGCTGCTCAATCTGCTGTCTATGGCATTTAAATTAAACTAAGAAAAACACAGCCACTGTGGAAAATTAAATTTACCTGGATGTAACTCATAAGATACATACCAGTAAAAGGTAACAAAGATAATTATTCTTTATCAAGGTTACAGAGACAAGTTGGAATTTGAGGACACCTAGGTCGCAAAAAATGTCCTCCTTCGATACCTACGATAACCTATCTCTCCACAAGTCACTCTGGACCTATATTAATTTCAAATGAAATATACATCAGGAATACCGGCAAAAAACATTAATATAAATATGTGGACTGTATATTAAATTTAAATGTGAATACATATACATTGAAGGAGAATTTATAATAATAAGATTCACCAATTAGTCTGGAGATTACTTGGTGTATCATACACAAACCCCTGCTTAAATATGAAGAAAATACTGGCCAGAATTTCAACTTAAATAGACAGTTTAGCTGGGGTTCCAAAGCTGTCCTGTCCATTCGACTTCTCAAGTTATGCAGGACTGCAAATTCAACAATTTCGGCTCCTATTTGAGAGGTTTTAAGCCCAATATAACCCCTAGAGCGACGAAAATTTATGCAAATTTCACTAACGTGTCTTTACCCCATTCAAAACAATGGCGTCTCTCCCTCGCTCGTCAGCGCACAGCTTCCCTGTCGGTTCTCTTCTTTAAGATACAGTTTAGAGCAATAGTAATGTATTAATCAGGTATATTTACATTATAAAAATATACACCATAATTTTTGGGAAATTATTTTCCACAGTCACTCTAAGTCCAGCATGCACTCATTAAATAATGAAGTATGAATGCAGATAAATTACATAGTATATGGAAGGACAAACAAACTCACCTAATACAATTATATATTTTTTTTATTATCACACCGGCCGATTCCCACCAAGGCAGGGTGGCCCGAAAAAGAAAAACTTTCACCATCATTCACTCCATCACTGTCTTGCCAGAAGGGTGCTTTACACTACAGTTTTTAAACTGCAACATTAACACCCCTCCTTCAGAGTGCAGGCACTGTACTTCCCATCTCCAGGACTCAAGTCCGGCCTGCCGGTTTCCCTGAATCCCTTCATAAATGTTACTTTGCTCACACTCCAACAGCACGTCAAGTATTAAAAACCATTTGTCTCCATTCACTCCTATCAAACACGCTCAAGCATGCCTGCTGGAAGTCCAAGCCCCTCGCACACAAAACCTCCTTTACCCCCTCCCTCCAACCCTTCCTAGGCCGACCCCTACCCCGCCTTCCTTCCACTACAGACTGATACACTCTTGAAGTCATTCTGTTTCGCTCCATTCTCTCTACATGTCCGAACCACCTCAACAACCCTTCCTCAGCCCTCTGGACAACAGTTTTGGTAATCCCGCACCTCCTCCTAACTTCCAAACTACGAATTCTCTGCATTATATTCACACCACACATTGCCCTCAGACATGACATCTCCACTGCCTCCAGCCTTCTCCTCGCTGCAACATTCATCACCCACGCTTCACACCCATATAAGAGCGTTGGTAAAACTATACTCTCATACATTCCCCTCTTTGCCTCCAAGGACAAAGTTCTTTGTCTCCACAGACTCCTAAGTGCACCACTCACTCTTTTTCCCTCATCAATTCTATGATTCACCTCATCTTTCATAGACCCATCCGCTGACACGTCCACTCCCAAATATCTGAATATGTTCACCTCCTCCATACTCTCTCCCTCCAATCTGATATTCAATCTTTCATCACCTAATCTTTTTGTTATCCTCATAACCTTACTCTTTCCTGTATTCACCTTTAATTTTCTTCTTTTGCACACCCTACCAAATTCATCCACCAATCTCTGCAACTTCTCTTCAGAATCTCCCAAGAGCACAGTGTCATCAGCAAAGAGCAGCTGTGACAACTCCCACTTTGTGTGTGATTCTTTATCTTTTAACTCCACGCCTCTTGCCAAGACCCTCGCATTTACTTCTCTTACAACCCCATCTATAAATATATTAAACAACCACGGTGACATCACACATCCTTGTCTAAGGCCTACTTTTACTGGGAAAAAATTTCCCTCTTTCCTACATACTCTAACTTGAGCCTCACTATCCTCGTAAAAACTCTTCACTGCTTTCAGTAACCTACCTCCTACACCATACACTTGCAACATCTGCCACATTGCCCCCCTATCCACCCTGTCATACGCCTTTTCCAAATCCATAAATGCCACAAAGACCTCTTTAGCCTTATCTAAATACTGTTCACTTATATGTTTCACTGTAAACACCTGGTCCACACACCCCCTACCTTTCCTAAAGCCTCCTTGTTCATCTGCTATCCTATTCTCCGTCTTACTCTTAATTCTTTCAATTATAACTCTACCATACACTTTACCAGGTACACTCAACAGACTTATCCCCCTATAATTTTTGCACTCTCTTTTATCCCCTTTGCCTTTATACAAAGGAACTATGCATGCTCTCTGCCAATCCCTAGGTACCTTAC
This sequence comes from Cherax quadricarinatus, assembly GCF_038502225.1. Lineage (NCBI taxonomy): Eukaryota > Metazoa > Arthropoda > Malacostraca > Decapoda > Parastacidae > Cherax > Cherax quadricarinatus. The sequence continues at coordinate 24,990,587 of NC_091352.1, read as the reverse complement.
CCTCTTCCATACATTTATTAAACAATTGCACCAACCACTCCAAAACTATATCCCCACCTGCTTTTAACATTTCTATCTTTATCCCATCAATCCCGGCTGCCTTACCCCCTTTCATTTTACCTACTGCCTCACGAACTTCCCCCACACTCACAACTGGTTCTTCCTCACTCCTACAAGATGTTATTCCTCCTTGCCCTATACACGAAATCACAGCTTCCCTATCTTCATCAACATTTAACAATTCCTCAAAATATTCCTTCCATCTTCCCAATACCTCTAACTCTCCATTTAATAACTCTCCTCTCCTATTTTTAACTGACAAATCCATTTGTTCTCTAGGCTTTCTTAACTTGTTAATCTCACTCCAAAACTTTTTCTTATTTTCAACAAAATTTGTTGATAACATCTCACCCACTCTCTCATTTGCTCTCTTTTTACATTGCTTCACCACTCTCTTAACCTCTCTCTTTTTCTCCATATACTCTTCCCTCCTTGCATCACTTCTACTTTGTAAAAACTTCTCATATGCTAACTTTTTCTCCCTTACTACTCTCTTTACATCATCATTCCACCAATCGCTCCTCTTCCCTCCTGCACCCACTTTCCTGTAACCACAAACTTCTGCTGAACACTCTAACACTACATTTTTAAACCTACCCCATACCTCTTCGACCCCATTGCCTATGCTCTCATTAGCCCATCTATCCTCCAATAGCTGTTTATATCTTACCCTAACTGCCTCCTCTTTTAGTTTATAAACCTTCACCTCTCTCTTCCCTGATGCTTCTATTCTCCTTGTATCCCATCTACAATTATATATATATATATATATATATATATATATATATATATATATATATATATATATATATATATATATATATATATATATATATATATATATATATATATATATATATATATATATATAATTTTTTTTAACACATCGGCCGTATCCCACCAAGGCAGGGTGGCCCAAAAAGAAAAACGCAAGTTTCTCTTTTTAATTTTAGTAATTTATACGGGAGAAGGGGTTACTAGCCCCTTGCTCCCGGCATTTTAGTCGCCTCTTACAACACGCATGGCTTACGGAGGAAGAATTCTTTTCCACTTCCCCATATATATATATATATTATATATATATATATATATATATATATATATATATATATATATATATATATATATATATATATATATATATATATATATACATATATAATAATAGTAATTTACATGCAACTTACAATGTACTGCAGAAAACCACCAAACTCCAGTTCACATTAGCTCACTAGCACACTGGTACTGATAAGCTAAACAAAATAAATCATCTAGGGGGCACCATGATATACAGATAAGATAAGATTTCGTTCGGATTTTTAACCCTGGAGGGTTAACCACCCAGGATAACCCTAGAATTGTCTAACTTATTTCCATTGTGGTCCTCAATCTTGTCCCCCGGGATGCGACCCACACCAGTCGATTAACACCCAGGTACCTATTTGCTGCTAGGTGAATAGGACAACAGGTGTAAGGAAACGTGTCGAAATGTTTCCATCCGCCGGGAATCGAACCCGGACCCTCCGTGTGTAAAGCGGGAGCTTTAGCCACCAGGCCACTGGGCCTGGAGGCCTCTTCACTTCTGTCTGGCAAACTAATTACTAGCAGACAAAACACCATACAGTACTCTCGCATAAACAGGCCTCTGCATACTAGGGCCTTGCAAATAAACATGAGAACACTTAAACACAAACACCTATAGTATACTCTAAAAAACTTACCAAAATTACCTACTCATACTACAGCGCCAAACATGAAGACTTCACCTGGTAGCCAGCCGTCTCGTACTGACTCACCAACACCTCCTGTCTTGGTCACACTAACTGACCGGGAATAATACGTGTTCGGATTCGGTACAAACCGGGAAAATGACATTATATATGGAGCGTTATTTTGTATATAAATTTTTACTGCAAGTCACTGCATAACACTTCTCCACTGCCTCCCTGCACTTTGTGGTCATGTCTTCCATCATTTCATTTACTGTCTTTTCCGCTAGTTCGCTTACCCACTGCACCTCATGTAGGAATTGCCTCCTCTTTGTGTAGTCCTCTTTTTAGAAGTTTGGCTTCTGCCGTCATTCTCATGCTGCTTCACTCTCTATTGTTAATTCCACTATGTATTCGAAAGTCAAGATGACATGCTCAGTAGCGTCTGTGGGCTTCTCGTGTGTGATATGCTCTGTCTGAACTGCTCAAGGTGAATACGAGGTCTAACTTTGCTGGCTCATCGTCTCTTCTCACTCTGGTTGTGTACTTAACATGTTCGCACATGAAGTTATCTAGTACTGCCTCCAGCATCTCTGAGGGTAACATTGTACTGTTAACTATCATTTTTTCCGACGCTGATGTGTTTAATTATTTTCTTTTTTCTTAAAATATTTGCCTTGACTTCTGTTACAATTCTGTTTTTGGTTGGCTGTTATCACTAATCTTCTTAGGCACCATGGTGACTTATGTACGCAAATATTTAACAAAAACACATCCAGAAATGCGAAAAAACATGAAACAGATTACAGTGAAGTTCAGTGAAGTTTTGGACTGAGAGACAACTACGGGGAGACTGACACAAATGTTCTGGCATGTCGTCTTTGTTCTGACAGGTCGTGTTTGTTTGGTCGAGTGCCGAGCAAATGGTCGATTACCGAACAATTTTTTTTACCGAACAAAGTATTCGAGTACCGAATTGTTCGAGTACAGAATTTTTTTTTATATTTTATTTAAAAGCACAGGATACAGTAACATGTATATCACCCAATTAACGTCTTCCCAAAACATGGAACATTTACAAAGAAAACGAAATTTCTTATAATTGACAAAATTAAAAAAAATCCATACATCAAAAATTACTACCATCACTACCCTACTTACATGCCTATAACTCATATGACTGTATATACAAACATTTTTCTATGTGTACTAATGCTTTAGCCCCACAATTTATATTGTAATGTTAGCATTTAATACACCAAAACATTCTGAAGCTATTCATTCCCTAATTTTTGTATTTTGCATTTATAACCCCTCAGTATACAATATACATTGTATATCATACACGAGTGACTCAAAGCACAAAATACCAAGACATATATAAGTGTTACAACATCCGCATCACTAACAAAAAACCTCTTCAAAACTTTTTTTTTTTTTTTTTTATATAAATAGTCCAAAAGATAATACATAAATTAATTAATTAGCATATAATTATAATTCTCATTGCCTAAAGACTCGCCGCACTTACTTCGTGCCGGCACATACTTCCCCCCCCCTTTTCCCTATTATCAATGCTATTAACTGAGCGTTATCATGGGAATAAAAATTCCTCATGCACACACAGTAGTCATAATTAAAAATATTGACATACAAGTTCGTACATGTTCCATCCTTATTTTTACCCCAATAACACCATTGAACAAAACCAGTTAACAATCTCACAGAAACCCCATTAAGGGCATCGCACAATAAAATTGTCCACTCCTAACCAATACCTCACTATTCATTATAATATTCATATGTCATTACATATACATGATTAGGTACATAGTAAAAGGTGTCATTATATGTGATTATAAAATTGACTAAGCCAAAGATCATGTTTTCATATATAAACATAGCAGAAAATTTTTCACCACAAAGCAACTGTGCAGGATCACAGCACCTCACAAACATAAGTTATACAACGATCAAGTTAACTTGTGTGCTTATCTTAACATCATTCTGCTCTAAACCCGAGATCCCAAGGTTTAGTCATCATGGTTTTAAGGTTATCCTGTATGCAGTGAACATAACCATAGATTCCAAATCCTCATTCATCTCCCTTCCACTCTGTTCATAACCCTCCCACCATCCACACTACAAAGAAGCCTAAACCAACCCACCCTCATGCATCCCCCGGTAGGAGACCAACCCTTTGCCCGCCCTCTGGGTTCATGAGGAGGAGGCTCCCCACAGTGAGATTCCGGTAACCCTCCGAAAAGCTAACTACCCACCTCCCCCCATAGACTTGCCTATTCCTACACATAGTTCTATAAAATCTCGCTGCTAACGCTTTTATCCTCAACTCTCCCCTAACCTCCCTCATCCCCCAAGATACATGTAAATAATCCGTCATAACATACATTAAGGCTCTACTCACATCACCCGGCACCCCTGTTACATCCAACATTAAGGCCCTTAGGAATGGCCATTGCCCCCCCCCAAAAGTCTGATAACTCTCACCATCCATAACCTCACCCCCTCCAAAGAGGGACAAAAATATACCGCATGAAAAGCCGTTTCGATGTCCCCACAATGCAAGCATGAGTCCTCTCTCACAAGACCCATTTTATACAACACATCCCTAGAGGCCAATATTCCCATCAGAAACCGATATACTAACTCTCGTACCCTTGCTGGTATTCTAAGCAAGCCAAACTTCCTCCATATGCCTATCCAGTCATATGTTGGATATACAGCAAGCCCCTGTAAAACACCCTTGCCCACCACAGCACCCACCATTCGTTTGACCTTTAACGTGGACACCTGTTTAACATGTAATAAAACCCTCAACATGTCCTCACAGTACCTCAAATCCCTTCCACACCACCATCTTCGCGCATCCTCCATTACCCTACCTACCCTGACTCCTCTGTTCCCCCCAGTCCGTATATATCTTTGTTTAATATATAAAGCCATTACTCTATGACCCAATGACATCAGGCCAAGACCCCCACGTCTCCCCTCCGTCATCACCACGTCCTTGCTCAACCATGCCCTCCCAAACCCCCACACATACCTTAGAACCTTCCTCTGGATTTCTGCAATATCTTTTGCTCTTAAAGGGAACACCTCAGCCACTCCCCACACCTTACTGTAAACCAGAGAGTTGACCACTAAAACTCTCTGCTGTAATGTTACGTCCCTAGCCCTTAAGCCTCCTAGCCTACCCAAAACCCTGCTCGTAACTAATTCCGAATTTATCTTCCTACTCTCCTGCACTTCCGCCATATACCATATTCCACAAACCTTAATTCTGTCCACTACTGACCATCCCAACCCCTCCCCCAAGCTCCCTCCCACCCAATCCCCCACCTCTAATAGTCTCGACTTCATTAAATTAACTCTCATACCCGTAGCGTCCCCAAAAATCTGAATGATTCCACCAACTTTCCCTAGATCTTCCTCATGCCTTACCAGCACAGTAGTATCATCTACGTACCCCACAATCCCCCCCCGCCCCCCCCCCCCTAATCCCATGTTCATTCATCACCTCATCCACCAGCCCATAAAATGGATTCTGTACGCAGGCAAACAATAACTGAGAGAGTGGACAGCCCTGCCTCAAACCTCTCTCCATCAGTACTGGGTCCCCCAACTTACCATTAATCTGTACCCTAATAACTGCTCCCTCATACAAGGTTTGCACCCATCTCACCACCTTCTCCCCCAAACCCAACTGTTCCAAACAAACTTTTAAGAAATCCCTATTCACACAATCATACGCATTAGCCCAATCTAAACCAAGTATTCCCCCTCCGGTGCAGTCCTCAATAAAATCCCTTATGTGACTATGTCCGTCCCTCATACTTCTTCCCGGGATGCCAAACTGTCCCCCATGTACCACTGATCCTAGAACCTTCTTCAGTCTATTGCCCAGAATTTTAGCATAAATTTTATAATCAGCACACATTAAGGATATCGCTCTATAATCACTCAGTACTTTCCCTTCCTTCTTCTTCGCCACTAACACAACGATCCCGGTTTTCTGTGTTTTCCCCATCCTCCCACTGCGCCACATATAATTCAAGACTTCCACTAAACCATGCCTAATACACTCCCAATAAACTCTATAAAAATCATTCGGTATTCCATCTATGCCCGGCGTCTTACCCTGACTCATCCCGTAAACCGCCTCCTCCACCTCCTCCTCACTAATACTCCCCTCCAGCATTTCTTGTTCCTGTTGTCCTAATACAATATTACTCTGCATATCACCAAATACCTTCTCACTTGCATCTCCTCTGTTCCTCCTCCATTTCTCCCTAAACCAATAATCTGCATAAACACTAATGCTGTCCGTGTTAGTAAGGCCTTGACCCTCCACATAACCTCCCCCCCCTGCAGCGACCACTATGTGCGCTATGGTAGTCACCATTTGCCTTTCCCTAAATTTTCGCAGAACGTAACCTGAAGGTTGATCACCCTTTAACACCTCCTCTAACCCCGCTCTAACTCTAATTGCGTTAAACCTGTCATTATGTAACTCTGCAATCCTACACCTTAAACCATCCACATCCCCTCTCATACCTTCCCTACCCCCCCCGTCGTAAAACGCATTCAGTTGTCCCTCCAGGTAGTTTTGCAAACCATACCGCCACCGTGCCTGTTCCCTACCACGTGCCCTGAAAAATTCCGCGATTCCTATCTTAGCCCTCACCTCCCACCGGTCAAGCAAATCCATCTCACCATCCCTGCCATCCCAGAAATGTGTCCACCATTCCTCAAAGGAAGAGCCAACATCCCCCTCCTGCAGTAGCCACACATTCAATTTCCAATACCCAGCATATATACATACTATATCATCCACCCGCAGATCAGCTATCACCGCCCTATGATCCGAAAAACCGACATCGAAAGCTCTCACCCTCTCCACACCTATCCCCTGCATCACATATATCCTATCTAACCTCGCCTCATAATTTCCCCGCATGAACGTGTGCTCCACCCCATACTCCCCCCGCCCCACCACATCGACAACTCCTACATCCCTTAACACATCCCTTAGCGCACCCAAGACACATCCCGCCCCCCTCGGTGAGACATCCCCATACCTATTCACACAGTTCCAGTCACCCCCAAGAACAGTTATGGAAGGTAGACCCCGCAAATAATACATCAAAACATCACGAACAAAATCAACTTTCACTCTAACATTGTTGCATGCCGGCATATAAACTCCAATGAAACATACTCTCCCCACCCCCCAGTGCCCATCTACCCTCACGACCCTCCCCCCTCCCCCCTCCTCCCAACCCATGACACGCAATGGGCTGGTCTCCTTTACAGCCACTGCCACCCGTCCTTTTAATTGCAAAGCATTACTGACAAATAAGTTATAACCCCGCAAACGCAATTCACACCCTAACCTATGGTTATGCTCCTGCAAAAAGCATACATCTACATCAAACCTTCGTAAAAACCATTCTAACCAAACCCTTTTGACCTCAGATTTAAGACCATTTACATTTATTGTGACACACTTGAACTTCCCAGAAAAGGCGGCTTACCTCTATGCCGCTGTGGCTTACTCAATTCGCCTTTTATGGTACCCATACCATTTTTATCATGTTTCCTAACCTGTCCACCAACCCCCCTTGCCCTCCCCCACCGAGCTTCCCCGGCACACCCCCTCCCCTGGGTGCCTTCTCCCCCACATCTACCCATGACTTCTTCCCAGGTCTCTGCCCAGGCGTTAAAACCTCATCAACGTCCAAGGCACCCGCCGTCCGTTTGCGTGAGCTCTCACTCACACACATATCTACCTCATGCGAGTCCACTCTGTCATTCCTCGAATCCTCTACCTGTCCCTGCTGCTTATCCATCAGCTGCACCTCACTTAACTTCTCGGGTCCGTCCTCCCCGTCCACCGGCTCATCCAAGAATTCCTGCAGCACTGCTTCCAACATCCTCTCCTGGGTAGACTCTTCCACGTCCACCCTTCCCTCAGGCGATGGGGGGGCTCTCCCCTGTCACCTCCGTGAGGGTAACACACGTCCCCATCACCTCTTCCACCTTGTCCACCTCCTCACTCCAGAGATTCGTCTTCTGTCCATCCGCTACCCCCAACTCCACATCCACATTGCACGGTTGCTGATCCACCATCCACGATAACGCCATCCTAGGGGCTTGCCTACGAGGACACTGCGCCGCCATGTGCTCATAAGAATCACATAATCGGCAAGTTTTCCTCTGCCCCGCATAGTGTACAAATACCTGGGTCCTATAGTTTGTCAGCGTTACATACGAGGGTATTGGCCGCCTCAATGACATCTTCAGGGTGCAGGACCCCTCGGGCAGCCCTTCAAACGGCCCGTCCCTCCACACCCCCATACTAGCCGTATGAACAGTTCCATAATCGCTGAAGGCTTCCTGAATGCCATACGACGTTGCCTCAAATGGTACATTACGCACCTTTACCCATGTGTAATATTTCGAAACATCATGTAGACACACCTCTACTGCTGAATTCACACTCACCCTCCTTTCCTGGAATTCATCCACAATCCTGGAGTAAAAGCCGGCTCTTGTAAACTTCACAAAAACCCTTGACATTCCATTTAGGGCCACACCATACAATTCATCGTTCGATATCCCGTAGACGTCTCTAATGATGGCCGATAACAGTACATGCATCGTCGCACTGCTTAACGTTCCTCGTACTAATTCAATACAGACAGTATTCACTCTCCTGTTGATACGATCCGCCATGTTGGTGTCTAAGTCCAGCAGTCACCACCAGGTGGCGTGTAGGAAGACTCAAGAAGCGTCCTCTCTTCCCAGTGGTCGAGAGACGAATGAATGACACTCTGGTTGTGTACTTAACATGTTCGCACATGAAGTTATCTAGTACTGCCTCCAGCATCTCTGAGGGTAACATTGTACTGTTAACTACCATTTTTTCCGACGCTGATGTGTTTAATTATTTTCTTTTTTCTTAAAATATTTGCCTTGACTCCTGTTACAATTCTGTTTTTGGTTGGCTGTTATCACTAATCTTCTTAGGCACCATGGTGACTTATGTACGCAAATATTTAACAAAAACACATCCAGAAATGCGAAAAAACATGAAACAGATTACAGTGAAGTTCAGTGAAGTTTTGGACTGAGAGACAACTACGGGGAGACTGACACAAATGTTCTGGCATGTCGTCTTTGTTCTGACAGGTCGTGTTTGTTTGGTCGAGTGCCGAGCAAATGGTCGATTACCGAACAAATTTTTTTTACCGAACAAAGTATTCGAGTACCGAATTGTTCGAGTACAGAATTGTGCGAGTACCAAGGTTCCACTGTACTAAAAATATTTCTTATTAAGATGTTAAATGTTGGGCTATGATTTCGTTATTGTAGTTAAAGAACCTTATATACAGTGTTTCTGCTTAACATTATATTGCAACATTCTCCATTAACAGCTAAAATAGAGATGATTCGCTTTTTAATATTACCTGACACTGTAAATACCATGGTGTGGAAATGATGTCCAATACCATTGTAAATACTATAATTATTGTGTATTTTGGTTAGGTTTTATGATATGTGATTTCTATGTGGAGATATACTGCTAGTTATAGTCCCGGTTACCTATTCATTGACCTGCCGACCTCTCGCTGGTCACGTGATCATACTTGACCTCAGATCACAGTGGAGGCAGATGGTTCACCCACTCACTACTAAGCAGAACCCTCCCTTGAACTCCCTTGCATGGGAACACCTCTCAGGTGCTAGCAGTCTCTAATCTTATTCTGATCCCTTGTATGGCAACATTGGCACAACTTATTGTACAGATATATTACCATGATAAGAGCTGCCACAGATGTACTGATTATTTTATATGTCCTATAAGGGCTGTCTATGGGGATTTATACATTCCCAGTGAATCATTGTGACTGTGACAATTTTTATGTATATATATGATTCTGCCCTATGTATGTCGTGGGGGTTCGGTAGGAGATATGATGGTTGTAGGTAAACACACTTGTTGGATGGTAACACTATATTGTCAGACTATGATGGGAGCCCAGGCCTGCCTTGTTCTGCCTGCTTGAATTTCTATCCGTCGAGTGAGAGCGAGGCAGAGCGTCTCGCTCACTCATGCTGTACCCCGTGACGTCTTACAGTCACTAGGCCTCATAGGGATCTTCTGTATAAACACATGGATATACAACATGTAGACTGGACCCTATTTAACTCACTTTCATAAGAAAATGAAATTAAATCTAAAGAATTCTCATACTGAACCTAACTAGAAACAGGTAAGATATTAGCCATTTTTAATATGTGGCATGCTAAGAGTATGTTATATTTTATTCAGAGTATGTCACACAGTGGGGCATGCAAAGAGTATGTAACCTTTATTCGGCGCATGTACACACCCTCATTTACAGGCTATCTCCCCCAACCAGCGAACCAGGTGACTGAGGGTTGGCGATGGGGCCTCGTTGTTCAACCAGTACCCAGATTCCAGCCAATGAGAAGATGGTTTTGGCAATTGCAGAGGTTATATGGGTATCACTCTCCTGTCTGCCCTTGTCATTCCCATTCTAGAGCTGGTTGAAGCACGGTCTGCTCTCTAGTGGCTTCTATTCTGCCTTGCTTACCCTGGAGTGCACTAATACCTATTGCTGCACATAGTGTATATAGTGTACATACTTCTGTTCTAAATTGGTGAAGGATAATATAAGTCAAAAGTTTTCTGCTGTGTTTATTTTACTCCCTTTACACGCAGGATAACAGACCATTTGGATTCCTGGGTTGTAATACACAGCCATATAGGAATTCCTCCCGACCAGCAAACCAGGTGTTAGGGGTTTAACGAGCAAGGGCTCTATCATTATACCAGTACCCTGGTTCAATCAGCTATTCACAAGGAAGCCCACCAGTGTTATGAAGCGATGTGGTTCACTTGTGAATTATCCTTAGTAAACTTATCTTTATGTATGGTCAATATGGTTCTCACCGTGTCTGGTGTATTGTGCTTCCATTTGCTTCATTGTAAATAGGCTGTATATATTGTACTGTGGTTGTATATATTCTGCATTGGTTGTATATAATGTACATTTTGATCTTTCCCAAGTGGTCGTGCTACAGCAAGGTGTGTTGAACAGTAGACTATACGACTATACCTGTGTTCTTAATATAATACAATAATCAATGTTTTTTAAATGTTACATCCGTGTCATAGGTAACCGACCTCTTCAAGGGGGTCTCCATGCTTGGGTGAAGAGGCTCTTGGTCTGAGGAATTAGACCTTTTGATCTCCTTCCTAAGACCAAACCTGATTACCCCCCAATCCTCCCTTCCCTATCCCATCCTCTCCATCCCCCCTTTCCCTTTCCTCCTCTCCCCATCCCTCCCTTATCCCCTTCCTGTTTTTAGCCTTTGAGATTCATCCCACAGGCACTCTAGTTCCTAGGTAGGGGGAAGGGTACCGTGGTCCATCCCATTCTGTTGAGTCTTAGTGGACCACCTGGGGATGTCCCGCTCCCTCTCTGGTCTTCCGAGGGTTCGGAGGCTTTGAGTGTCTTTTTAGTGATGGGTATATCTCGGAAAACTGCCGGAGGGTGGTGGCTGAAAGAAGTATGGTTTGTGGTGGGTGTCCAGCCGCCCTCTCTTTTGTCCACCGAGGTGTCTCAGTTGATGTGAGATTGCTATCCCAGATTGCTGGTTTACTGGCATAAAAAGTATGGTTTGGCACGGGTTTCATGCCGCAGCTACATTACTTGCGATGCTGGGGTCCCCTTGGGTGCAAAGGGGGATTTATGGCCCCCCCTTCGTTCCTCCTAGGAGCTATCGTTCCACGTTCCCCCCTTTTTTTATTCTCTTTTTTCATTTTATTTCCTTTTTTTCTAAAAAAAAAAAAAAGAGAGAGAAAGGAGTACCCAATCCATGAACCTGCTCTCCCCGGCCCCTTCCTGGCACAGCACCCTGTTCTTACCTGGTCTTGTTATTTGACAACTCTTCGGACATTTCTAATGCCCCTGTACCTCCTGCTGATGCCGTTTCGACACCTGCTTCAGGTACTGGGGTTTCGATTCCTTTGATATGTTTGACATCCGTTCTTCTTTGTCTATGCTTACGGCTTCTCCCTCCATGGTGCTGCAATTTTTGGATTGCCCGCCCATCCCACGTCGGATCAACTTCCGTTCCACACCTAAATGCCTAAGACCATTACCTCATGATACTCCTTTGCTTCCTTCTCATTCTTCTCAGAAAAGACCGGCATGTCACACACTCTCTTTACACACTATATTTCAACATACACAATGGATTAAGTTTTTTACTCTATGACCGATTTTCTCTACTGCCTATCTTTCCGACTGTAAACCATACCACGGGTAGGGGTGGAACCCGCGATCAGAGAGTCTCAAAACTCCAGACCATCGCATTAGCCACTGGGCGAGTTAGCTTCAATAATATTCTAACCCCAGCCGTGGTAAGGTTTGTTTGCAATCGTGTCATTACGATTTCGTGAGTCATGTTTTCCAACCATAGTATTGGCAAGGAGCTCCTACGCCATGTTGGCAGAGATATAACCTGTCATGCTTTCAAGAGTGGTGCACACATCATCACAGTCCAGAATGTTAGCTCACGATATTTCTCTCCTTACAACTATTCCTGTAACTATTGAAAAACATCACTCTCTCAATTCTTGTGGTGGTACTGTTATTCTGCCCCTTACCATTGTCCAGCAGAATTTCCAGACATGTGGAACAGCTAGAATCCATGACCTCCCAATCCTCAAAGTAGACACTTACGTCCTCCCTGTCCACAGGTGGAGACGGTGCCCTTGCAATGTAGTTTGCTTAACTTTTGACTGCCGTGAGCTTCTGCCCTCTATATAAATAGCGGGACACCGTCGCCAAATGCCTAGTCTGTGGTGCCGATGACCATACCAGTACGTCTTGCCTTCATTGTCATGAGGCTCACCCATCTTACTCTCACCGTAGCCAAGTTTACTTATATGAACGAGAAATCTGTTGTCTCAAAGAGGCAGAAGGCCTCCCATATGCTATGGCAGTCTCTCATCTACGCTTTCAAGGGAAATTTCCCAGTATTTCTTATTCTCGAGTTACTAAACGTCCCCCCTCTTCTGCAGCCTCCTCTGTAGTCACCACTTCCTCAGTCACCCCTGTCTTTAATTCTTTTGCTGTCCTGGATTCAGAGGTCTATACCTCGGCATCTCATTTTGTTCTCACCTCTTCTTCCCACTCACAAGTTTCTGTGTCTACGAGACCTCGTACAACACATACTCCCTATCGCCCCTCCGAAGTCCAAAACATCTCCATTGTTTAAATCTCCTTTCACCTTTCCTTCCTTTCTGCAACTGCTCATTTTTTCTTCCCAGTCTCTGTACCCGGTTCCTCACCTCTAAGTGGCTCTGTTATGAGTGTGGAGGTTCATCCTCTTCCTCATACAGTACCTTCTCCTCTGTCCCCTTTCAAGTTTCTTCCTCTTCTGCCCCCTCCCAGGTAGCTTCATCTCCTGTCCCCTTCCAATCTGCATCTTCTAGTTCCCTCTACTCTTTCGTACCCTTCCCCTACTTTGGTACAGTCCATCGTCGCCCCAATCTTTATTCACCCACCTACACCCATCTCCAGTATTGTACCACATACAACGTCCTTGTTGTCTGAAACACTTAAAGCTATCTCAGAATATTATGAGGAGACTAGACCATTGATGGACACCAATCCACCTCCTGTTCTTCCTCTCATTCTTTTCTTTCTGCACAACTCCTTTCTCTCAGCGTCCCAATCCTTCGTTGCTTACAAGTCTTCTGCTACCTCCACAATCGGACTTTTCTAATCCTAATTGTCCGTTGATATCTCTACCTTCAGATTTCTTGCATCTTTCTCTTCGCAAATCTTGGCTTATTTACAGTGTAGTATCCGAGGCCTCAAAGGTAACCGGGGTGAGCTCTAGGTATTGCTCTCCCAGATGGGATGGATAATGCTCCGCTGTTATTCATCCCATCTCGGGCTATGATTTATTATATTCATCGGCTCCTTTTCCAGATGGAACATTCAGTGAAAGTGCACTTCTTATACACACCAGTATTCCATACCATCAGCTTTTTGTTCATATTTTGCTGCATTACACTGCAGCCCGTATCCACTTGAATAAGTGATATACAGTCTGTTCTTTGTATCTCTCTCCTTCTCGCACCTTATCTGTCCTGGTTTCTGCCTCACCGCCACCACTTCTTGTTACTTGGCGATTTTAGTGCCAATTATTTCTTCGAGGGGGAGGGGGGATCTCACTGTGACTCCTGCGGCATACAGTTTGAGGCTTTTCTCGCTTCTCTTCCCCTCCATGCTTTAAATACGGGCTATTCCACCCATTTTGATCCTCGTACTCATTCTCTCTCTTGCATCGATCTCTGGGTCTGCTCCTCCTCCACTGCACTAGACTTCACCTGGTCTGTCCTCCCGGACTTATGTGACAGCAATCATTTTCCAGTCATTTTTACTTCTCCTTCATATTCACCACCTCCTCGTAGCCCATGCTGGCAATTTGACCGAGCAAATTGGGACCTTTACTCGCATTTTTCTGCTTCTTTGTCCTCCATTGGTGAGCTTTTACACCTTTTCTCAACCTCAGTTTTAACTACAGCTTCACATTCTATGCCCCAAACCTTGGGCAGACATTCTCAGAAGTGTGTGCCTTGGTGGTCTCCTGCTTGTGCTCGGGCAGTACGTTTGAAACGCGCTGCGTGGGACAGGTACCGGCACAATAGAACCACTGAGAGACTCCTTGATTTTAAGCAGAAGCGTGGGGTCGCTCGCCGTGTCGTCCATGACACCAAACACACTTACTAGCGAGATTATGTCTCCACCATCACCTCTGCTTCCTCTATGAGTGCAGTCTGGAAAAAAGTACGAAAACTGAGTGGTAAATATTCTCCTGACCCGGCTCCTGGTCTGCGGGTTGCCGGTGTTGATATAGCAAACACACTCGACATTGCCACCAAAATTGGTAATCATCTTGACCATATCTCTCAGGAGCTTCATCTATGCCCCTCGTTTCTTTTCACAAAGTCTGCCAGAAAGTTAGAGCCCTTAAACTTTTCTTCTATCAGAGAAAAATCTTACAATATGACTTTTACACTTTTGGAACTGGAGGCAAAACTTTCAGCTTGCCGATCATCAGCAGCTGGGCCTGACGGCATTCATATTCGGATGCTGCAGCATTTACATCAGTCAGCTCTTGCAGCCCTCTTACGACTCTTTAATCTTATTTGATCACATGGAGTTCTTCCCAGGCTGTGGAAATCTGCCATTGTTCTCCGCAAACCGGGTACTACGGGACATGATGCCTCCCAGTATCGTTCCATTGCTCTTACCAGTCCAGTTTGCAAGGTGATGGAACGTCTGGTAAACAGAAGTTTGATGTGGCCCAGGCCCACTTCTTAGGCTTCCGAGGCAATCTACCATTTTTCCTTAAGAACTTCTTAACTGAAAGACATTTCCCTGTTCTGGTTAATAATATGCTTTCCCCGGACTTTGTCCAAGCTGACGGTGTCCCCCAGGGGGAGGGAGGTTCTGAGTTCCACACTTTATCTCGCTTTAAATGATCTGGTATCTGTTCTTCCATACAATATTTGGTCATCGCTTTATGTTGATGACTTCGCTATAGCTTGTGCAGGCGCTGGCTGTCACCTCATTGCAGTTTCTCTCCTGCATACAGTCAACCATTTTTCCAATTGGGCAACCACTCATGTGTTTAATTTTTCTAGTATTAAACTCACGAAATTAATATCACTAGACGTTCTGTCGTATCTGATCATCCATTGTACCTGTATGGCTTCTGTTAGACCGTCGGTTATCCTGGAAACCTCACATTACCTCTCTAAAGGCAACTTGTCACAGCCGGCTGAACCTTCTTAGAACCCTTGCTCATCTTTCATGGGGAGCTGATCGTCGAACTCTCCTTCGCCTACATTCAGCCCTCATTTTATCGGAACTCGATTATGGCGACCAGATATATTCGGTGGCCTCTCTAACTCTCTCTAGCCTTAATACCATCCATCACCAGGGATCACGTTTATTCCTCGGTGCTTTTCGCTCTTCACCAGTTGAGAGCCTCTATGCAGAGGAGAATATTCCATCCTTGTCTGATCGCAGTGATGCCAATTGCCTTCTCTATTATGTTCGTTCTCATGACCTCCGCAATCCTTCCATACATAGGATAGTCACTAATGCTAGTTGACGTTCTTTATTGTTCATCGCCCTGTTTACTCCGTCTCTTTTCTCTTCGCCTACATTCACTCTTGTCTTCTCTTCAGTTACCACCTTTCTATGTTCATGTAGTATTTCACTTTTCCTTACCCCCCTGGGAAGTTCCGACAGTTCGTTTCTGTTCTTTCCCACTGCCATGGCTACGGTGGCTCCTCGCTCTCTTCTTCTTAACCACTTCCAATCTCATTCTCATTCCATCGCAGTGTACACCGATGGTTCCAAGTATTCTGACGGCGTCGGATTCGCAGCGATGCTTCCGGACAGTGTCGTGCGAGGTCATTTATTATCCTTGGCTAGCATTTTTAGGGCTGAATTGTATGCCATTCTTGAAGCACTTATCCGTATTGCATCTCTGCCTGTGTCACCATTTGTGGTCGTTTCAGACTCCCGTGATACACTTCATCCCCTGGTTCTTCATATCCAACTTTGGTTACGCCGTATCTCTAGCAAGCACAAAGATATTGTTTTTTGTTGGTCCCTGGTCATGTTGATATAGAGGGCAGTGAACAGGCAGATACTGCTGCACGGTCATTCACAGACTATTTTCCTATAATTGCTTCCCACCTTCGCACCCGTTGGCAACAACGTCTTCGCATCGGCCACACTGGTCTTACTCACAGATATCTCATGAAGAGGCACCCTGTTCCACTGTGAGAATTGTCACCTTCCGGTATCTGTTAGCTAAATTCTGCTGGACTGCCCACTCTATCAACGAGCACGCAGAATTTACCTCCAAGGTCCTCACCACTCTACTGTCCTTACTTTACCTTCCCTTCTTGCTGACAGACCCTCTTTTAACCGGGACTCTCTCATTGACTTTTTGACAACAACTGATTTACTGCATAAACTCTGATGATGTTGATGATGCCTCTAGCACTCCTCACAGCCCTTTCTACCTCAATTTCATGCTTCCCTTTACCCCTGCACTATCCCCTGCCCTGCTGCATTTTATGGCCTAATAATAATCATCCCTCTCCCTCTACATCCTTCCCTGCCTTGTAGGTTTAACATTTCATTTTGATTATAATTATTTACTCGTTCCAAAGTGGTTATCGTGCTACAGCAATAATCAATATATTTTTTAAATATTTCATCCGCATTATAGGCTATCGAAAAATGATACACATTGCCCAGAAATAAAAATGTTTGCAACCAGAATTATATAAACAAAGTTACAAAAAGTTCAAAAGTTACATGTTAATTACAACTTCACATAATCACATAGCTGCATTTTTAACAAACACAGATTCCCAGCTCTCTGGTTCTCTCATAATTCCTAGGAATTATGTTTTTTCTTCTCACATGAGCAGTAATCTTCATTATAATATTCCGTAATCATCGTAATCTCTTGTATGTTACTAAAGACAATGATATGTTAATAAAATATTACATTATGTTCATAAACATCACATATATTGATGAGATTCTTGATACATGCAACAGAACACTTTTTGATCTGTTAATTGCAACAGAAACCTTCTTGATCTGTTAATTGCAACAGAAACCTTCTTGATCTGTTAATTGCAACAGAAACCTTCTTGATCTGTTAATTGCAACAGAAACCTTCTTGATCTGTGAATTGCAACAGAAACCTTCTTGATCTGTTAATTGCAACAGAAACCTTCTTGATCTGTTAATTGCAACAGAAACCTTCTTGATCTGTTAATTGCAACAGAACACTTCTTGATCTGTTAATTGCAACAGAAACCTTCTTGATCTGTTAATTGCAACAGAAACCTTCTTGATCTGTTAATTGCAACAGAAACCTTCTTGATCTGTTAATTGCAACAGAAACCTTCTTGATCTGTTAATTGCAACAGAAACCTTCTTGATCTGTTAATTGCAACAGAACACTTCTTGATCTGTTAATTGCAACAGAAACCTTCTTGATCTGTTAATTGCAACAGAAACCTTCTTGATCTGTTAATTGCAACAGAAACCTTCTTGATCTGTGAATTGCAACAGAAACCTTCTTGATCTGTTAATTGCAACAGAAACCTTCTTGATCTGTTAATTGCAACAGAAACCTTCTTGATCTGTGAATTGCAACAGAAACCTTCTTGATCTGTTAATTGCAACAGAAACCTTCTTGATCTGTTAATTGCAACAGAAACCTTCTTGATCTGTTAATTGCAACAGAACACTTCTTGATCTGTTAATTGCAACAGAAACCTTCTTGATCTGTTAATTGCAACAGAAACCTTCTTGATCTGTTAATTGCAACAGAAACCTTCTTGATCTGTGAATTGCAACAGAAACCTTCTTGATCTGTTAATTGCAACAGAAACCTTCTTGATCTGTTAATTGCAACAGAACACTTCTTGATCTGTTAATTGCAACAGAAACCTTCTTGATCTGTTAATTGCAACATCAGCTATGATGGTTTATAGTTTATTTATTTATTCATCTCTGTCACTTTATAAACTCATAATCTTCGGTTAATGAGAAATGAAGACCAGAAACATGAGTGTCATGCAGCTTAGTCGTCTACACAGTTACCAGATGAAAATAAGCTCCACTGCTGCAGCTTGAAGGTATAGCTCTTAACTTCACTAATAAATAAATAATTTTTGACTCACGGTTAATTAGTAATTGATGTGTAGGATTATGAAGGTTCAACAGCTCTATCAGACCCTCAGAGAGTGTTTGATAATGTGATGTGTAGGATTATGAAGGTTCAACAGCTCTATCAGACCCTCAGAGAGTGTTTGATAATGTGATGTGTAGGATTATGAAGGTTCAACAGCTCTATCAGACCCTCAGAGAGTGTTTGATAATGTGATGTGTAGGATTATGAAGGTTCAACAGCTCTATCAGACCCTCAGAGAGTGTTTGATAATGTGATGTGTAGGATTATGAAGGTTCAACAGCTCTATCAGACCCTCAGAGAGTGTTTGATAATGCTGGTTCCTCCTTATGGAATTGAAAAGATAGAAATGTCAACGGTAACATAAAAAATTTTATTAACAAGTAAAATCAATAAAACATAAAATTAGTCCAACTTGAAGCAAAGAAATGAAAAATGAAATATATAAATAGTGACTCAAAGTTAATATGTACACAATACGTAGTTAAGAACGGTGTCGTGCTGATGTTCTGGGCACGCAGCTCTGAATCGTGGTTTGGAACACTGAGCCGTTGTTGAAGACGATGGGGGGGGGAGGGGGTTAGAAGTGGACGTGACTGTTGACACACTGAGTAGACAGTGACTCCAACACGAGTAAAGATTCTGACGAACAAAGGTACTGTGATCCTCTGACCACCACAACACTTGTGAAGCAGTTGAGTCACCAGTACAGAACCACCATGGAATGTTGGTGGTGTTACAGCTGGGGGACGGCTGCTGGAATGATGTGTAAGTGATTGTGTGTCCGCTGCGAGTGGAAGGGGAACCAGTGTAGGTACAGATCCCAGACTGACTGTCAGATCTCTTGAAGATCTATACTGCTCCTCTTATCTCGCTCATGTCGGATGCCCAGAGCCGACAATCAAGGCTAAAATAAATGCAGAAATACACAGACGTACTGCCTTTAAAAGAAATGTTGAGGATTAAATGATATCACACTGCTTAAGTCCAAATCGGGACAGAAAGAATTTGCAGCTTAAAAACATAAATAAGACTGAAGTTCTTATTCAAACTATCTTAACCCAAACACATAATAACTTTAACAGGAGTGGAACGAATACTTACAGATTTGATGGGAGCCGTAAGTGACTAACAACAGGCCGGAGAGAAACTAGTCACCTCCCACCGGGTGCAGAAAGAGGGAGGGCGTAGCGGGAACGATGCGCCCACCTAACAGACCAAGCAAACTGCCCAATAAACTGCCACCACCATTCATTCGTATTTCCACCAGTTCTGTCTAAGGAACATTTCCCTCACGAGGATATATGTTGTGTGTCCTGTATAGAGTGAAGTGTGGGGAGAGCGCCTTCAGCTATATGATCCAAGTTTCAACTATTAATAATTCAAGCCGATAGAATTTAGCTTGTCTTTTTCCATGGAAAGTCTCCGTGTGGACATTGAATTCTCCTCTTAGCTAACATTGCCAAGTACTCCTATGTACTACCACCGCTAGTTAACCAACACAATCACCACTACTTCCACCAACCCACAACCAACAACACCACCATTACTAGTGCCACCCCAACTATCCTGGCAGCCACTACCAACAATATGGGCAACAACACTTCCACCACCACCACCATTAACAATATAAACACCACTACTATCATCACCACCAATACCACCATTAACAATATAAACACCACTACTATCATCACCACCAATACTATCACATCTATGTAAGAATCACCACCATTATGACCACTTGACAAGCATCATAATCACCACTATCAACAACAACATCAACAACTTACCTTTAGGAATCACTTTATGCCATCATCAACACCACAATCACAATCACAGCCGTCATAACACACCCACGGTGACCTACCACAACCAAGAACCACAACCAAGAACCACAACCAAGAACCATCAATGCGACGACAACAACAACAACTAACACAACCACAACTAAAAACCATAAACACCGTGTAGCTTCGTCTTTGTTGCTGTCTGATCAACATGACTGTTGATACCTCTTTCAAATCCGTAATTATTCCCCTATGTTTAGACCTGTCAATGAGTTAGTTTTACCACCTGGAACCACCTGGAGGTTTAGTTAATGAATGTGAGTTTTACCACCTGCGAGGACCAGTTAATGAGAGTGACTCTTACCACCTGGGAGAACCAGTTAATGAGTTTTACCACCTGGGAGGACCAGTCAGTGAGTGAGTTTTACCATCTGGGAGAAGCAGTCAGTGAGTGAGCTTTACCACCTGGGAAGACCAGTTAGTGAGTGTTACCACCTGGGAGAACCAGTCAGTGAGTGAGGTATACTCATGAAGTACAGCTAACAATGAGTGAACTTCACCCCCGTGGTGAGCGAGGCAAAGAACAAGTTTTATTCTCAGGGTTGATGAATCAGCGAGAGTGGAGTTAATCTCTCTCCTGCAGAGGTAATGAAATGCGGAGAGATGTTTCTGTAGAGTTGGAACCTCTTCTGCTCTCATGTCTTAGTTGTGTTTTAAATGTTAAAATCTGTAAATACAAATTTAAATAATAATACACAGACACACAGACACACAGACACACGCACACACACACACACACACACACACACACACACACACACACACACACACACACACACACACACACACACACACAAGCACGTACGGGACACGCTACACACAACACGTCTATCAAAACAGGGCGACTAACTGAAGTTTGAAGACACAAAATGTAGCCCGAATCTTTAAATAAGGAGAGAGGTAGTTAGCACTAAACTACAGACCCGTGGTACAGACATGTATAGTATGCAGAATCATGGAGAAGCTTAACAGGAATATACTAGTACTCGCCTAATTGTACTCACCTAATTGTGGTTGCAGGGATCGAGACTCAGCTCCTGGCGGAGCTAAGCATGGTTTCAGGGAAGGGAAATCCTGCGTCCAAACCTACTGGAGATTTATAACAAAGTGGCAGAAGTTAGACAGGGGGGAGAGAGAGGGCTGGGCAGAGTGCATTTTCTTGCACTGTAAAAAGGCTTTTGACACAGTTCTTCACAATAATAAGTGCCAATCCTAGAGGAGTAAGCAGGGATAACAGGAAAGGCATTGTAATAGATCAGAAGAAACCTGACCGGAAGGAAACAATCAGTGGCGATACGTGAAAAGGTGTCAGAGTTGGCGCCTGTGACAAGTGGGGTTCCCAGATGGGACAGACTGAGAGATGTCCCTGTTTGCTGTCGATGTGAAGCTAATGCACAGAATTAAAGTGGATGAAGGTCAAACAAAAGGATCTGGACATGTTACAAGCCTGGGTCAGGAACTGGCTCCTGGAATGTAACCTCACAATGTGCAAAGTAACGAAGATTATGAAAGATCAAAGAAAACTGCAGACTGAGTACATCAACCAAAAAACTGCTGCAGGATATGGGCGCCGGGCAAACCTAAGAATAACGTTTCGACACCAGAGTAAGGAATCGTCCAACACACTGTACACCGTGTACGTCAGGATCACATTGGAGTATGCAGCACCAGTATGGAACTCACACCTAGCCAAGCAAGTAAGGAAACTAGAGAAAGTGCAAAGATTTGCAACAAGACTAGACCTGGAGGTAAGGGGCATGTCCTACGAGGAGAGGTTAATGGAAATCGGCCTGACGACACTGGACGACAGAAGAGATAGGGGAGGTATCATAACGACATAAAATACTGAGAGGAATCGACAAGGTGGACAGAGACAGGATGTTTCAGAGATGGGACACAGCAACAAGGGGACATAGCTGGAAGTAGAAGTCTCAGATGAATCACAGGGATGTTAGGAAGTATTTCATCAGTCACAGAGTAGTCAGGAAGTGGAACAGTCCGGGAAGTGATGTAGTGGAGGCAGGATCCATACATTGCTGGTGCAGCAGGAAGAGTGACCAGTGAAGAGGCGGGGCAATGAGCTGTTACTAAACCCTTGTAACCACAACTAGGTAAGCACACACACACACAAATACAATACAGCAACTGATCGGGGATCAAACCCTCTCGGGACACTGGCTAAGTTACTTGACACCAACTGGGCCACCATGCTACCAGAAATCAGGTACCCAGCGAACACTGGCCATGTCTCTTGATTTCTTCGGCCAGGAGCCCATATTTATTTGGGGTTTTGCTGTTTGCATAAAGTGCTGTGTACTTTAATGAAGAGTGCATGTTCGAATCGTGCTCTGCTTTGAGAGATTATACTTTTCTTATTAACACATCGGCCGTTTCCCACCCAGGCAGGGTGACCCAAAAAGAACAAGCACTTTCATCATCACTCATTTCATAACTGTTTTGCCAAAGACGCTCCTACACTGCAGTTAAAACTGCAATAATAACACGCCACTTTCAGAGTGCAGACACTGTACTTCCCATCTCCAGGACTCAAGTTCGACCTGCCGGTTTCCCTGAATCCCTTCATAAATGTTACTTTATTTACACTCCAACAGCACGTCAAGTCATAAAAACCACTCCTATCTAACACACTCATGTACTCTTGCTAGAATTTAAGCTCCTCGCACACGAAAACCTCCTTTACCCCCTCTCCCCAACCTTTCCTTGTCCGACTACTACCCTTGTGTATGTGTATATATATATATATATATATATATATATATATATATATATATATATATATATATATATATATATATATATATATATATATATATATATATACACTGATCTCTGGTTGAAGGAGACTCGAACCTACGAACCTTAGGACAAGGTACGCAGTGCTTTACCAATCTACCCACACTGGACAATACCTTGGCGTGTAGCTTGAGCTACACGTTTGATCCAAGGCAGCCAGCTTTCAGGGAGAAGGCTTACAGCTTTTGATCTCATCCCCTGCATGCATCAGCCTTACTAGAGATTTTTTAACAATGCAAGGCTGATGCATGCAGGGGATGAGATCAAAAGCTGTAAGCCTTCTCCCTGAAAGCTGGCTGCCTTGGATCAAACGTGTAGCTCAAGCTACACGCCAAGGTATTGTCCAGTGTGGGTAGATTGGTAAAGCACTGCGTACCTTGTCCTAAGGTTCGTAGGTTCGAGTCTCCTTCAGCCAGAGATCAGTGTTTGTGTATATTTCGCATGCTCTCGCGAATTCCTTGCATATATATATATATATATATATATATATATATATATATATATATATATATATATATATATATATATAACAACACTGCACTAGCCAAGGGCTCGAACCCATGCTGCTTTGGCCTGCCTCATGGTGGGCGAAAACGCATGAGTTCGAATCCTCGGGAAGTAGCAGTGTATTGATATAATGCTACTTGTTCGTGATCACAATAATATATATACGTATATATATACGTATATATATATATATATATATATATATATATATATATATATATATATATATATATATATATATATATATATGTGTGTGTGTGTGTGTGTGTGTGTGTGTGTGTGTACTCACCTAGTTGAGGTTGCAGGGGTCGAGTGCAAGCTCCTGGCCCCGCCTCTTTACTGGTCGCTACTAGTTCACTCTCCCTGAACCATGAGCTTTATCATACCTCTGTTTGAAGCTATGTATGGATCCTGCCTCCACTATATCGCTTCCCAAACTATTCCACTTCCTGACTACTCTGTGGCTGAAGAAATACTTCCTAACATCCCTGTGATTCATCTGTGTCTTCAACTTTCAACTGTGTCCCCTTGTTACTGTGTCCCATCTCTGGAACATCCTGTCTTTGTCCACCTTGTCAATTCCTCTCAGTATTTTGTATGTCGTTATCATGTCCCCCCTATCACTCCCATCCTAGAGTGTCGTCAGGTTGATTTCCCTTAACCTCTCCTCGTAGGACATACCTCTTAGCTCTGGGACTAGTCTTATTGCAAACCTTTGCACTTTCTCTAGTTTCTTTACGTGCTTGGCTAGGTGTTGGTTCCAAACTGGTGCGGCATACTCCAATATGGGCCTAACATAGACGGTGTACAGGGTCCTGAACGATTCCTTATTAAGGTGTCGGAATGCTGTTCTGAGGTTTGCTAGGCGCCCATATGCTGCAGCAGTTATTTAGTTGATGTGCGCTTCAGATGTGCCTGGTGTTATACTCACCCCAAGATCTTTTTCCTTGAGCGAGGTTTGTAGTCTACGGCCCCCTAGACTGTACTCCGTCTTCAGTCTTCTTTGCCCTTCCCCAATCTTCATTACTTTGCACTTGGTAGAGTTGAACTTCAGGAGCCAATTGCTGGACAAGGTCTGCAGCCTGTCCAGATCCCTTTGTAGTTCGGCCTCGTTTTCGATCGAATGAATTCTTCTCATCAACTTCACGTCATCTGCAAACAGGGACACTGAGTCTATTCCTTCCGTCATGTCGCTCACAAATACCAGAAACAGCACTGGTCCTAGGACTGACCCCTTTGGGACCCCGCTGGCCACAGGTGCCCACTCTGACACCTCGCCACGTACCATGACTCACTGCTGTCTTCCTGACAAGTATGCCCTGATTCATTGTAGTGCCTTCCCTGTTATCCCTGCTTGGTCCTCCAGCTTTTGCACTAATCTCTTGTGTGGAACTGTGTCAAACGCCTTCTTGCAGTCCAAGAAAATGCAATCCACCCACCCCTCTCTCTCTTGTCTTACTGCTGTCACCATGTCATAGAACTCCAGTAGGTTTGTGAGAGAGGATTTCCCGTCCTTGAAACCATTTTGGCTGCTGTTGATGAGATCATTCCTTTCTAGGTGTTCCACTACTGTTCTCCTGATAATCTTCTCCATGACTTACTATACAAGTCAGTGACACTGGCCTGTAGTTTAGTGCTTCATGTCTGTCTCCCTTTTTAAAGAATGGGACTACATTTACTGTCTTCCTTGCCACAGGCAATCTCCCTGTTTCGATAGATGTATTGAATATTATTGTTAGGGGTACACATAGCGCCTCTGCTCCCTCTCTCAGTACCCATGGAGAGATGTTATCTGGCCCCATTGCCTTTGAGGTATCTAGCTCACTCAGAAGCCTCTTCACTTCTTTTTCGGTTGTGTGTACTGTGTCCAGCACTTGGTGGTGTGCCCCACCTCTCCGTCTTTCTGGAGCCCCTTCTGTCTCCTCTGTGAACACTTCTTTGAATCTTTTGTTGAGTTCCTCTCATACTTCACGGTCATTTCTTGTTTTCTCTCCTCCTTCTTTCCTTAGCCTGATTACCTGGTCCTTGATTGTTGTTTACCTCCTGATGTGGCTATATAACAGCTTCGGGTCAGATTTGGCTTTCACTGCTATGTCGTTTTCATATTGTCGTTGGGCCTCCCTTCTTATCTGTGCATATTCATTTCTGGCTCTACGACTGCTCTCCTTATTCTCCTGGGTCCTTTGCCTTCTATATTGCTTCCATTCCCTAGCACACTTGGTTTTTGCCTCCCTGTACCTTCGGGTGAACCATGGGCTCCTCCTGGCTTTTTCATTATTCCTGTTACCCTTGGGTACAAACCTCTCCTCAGCCTCCTTGCACATTGTTGCTACATATTCCATTATCTCATTAACTGGCTTCCCTGCCAGTTCTCTGTCCCATTGAATCCCATTCAGGAAGTTCCTCATTCCCGTGTAGTCCCCTTTCTTGTAGTTTGGCTTCATTCGTCCTGGCCTTCCTGCTTCCCCCTCCACTTGTAGCTCTACTGTGTATTCGAAGCTTAAAAACCACATGATCGCTGGCCCCAAGGGGTCTTTCATATGTGATGTCCTCAATATCTGGACTGCTCAAGGTGAATACTAGGTCCAGTCTTGATGGTTCATCCTCTCCTCTCTCTCTTGTAGTGTCCCTTACGTGTTGGTACATGAAGTTTTCCAGTACCACCCCCATCGTCTTAGCCCTTCATGTATCTTGGCCCCCATGTGGCTCTAAGTTCTCCCAATCGATGGTTAAAGTCACCCATGATCAGGAGCTTTGCCCTGTATGCATGAGTTCTTCTGGCCACTGCAGCCAGTGTGTCACCCATTGCTCTATTGCTCTCGTCATACTCTTGCCTTCGCCTTCTGCTGTTCTGTGGTGGGTTATACATTACTTCAATTACCACCTTCGGACCTCCAGAGTGAAGCATTCCCGCTATGTAGTTGCTTGTTTCTCCGCTGTCTCCTCTCTCCAGCTCATCAAAATTCAATTGGTTTTTGATCAGCAGTGCCACTATTCCACCCCCCCCCCCTGTTCCCTCTGTCTTTCCTCAGGATCTGGTATCCCATTGGAAAGATGGCTTCTGTTATCATACATGTAAGCTTGGTTTCTTTGAGAGCTATGATGTCCGGTGATGCTTCTTTGACTCTTTCGTGCCACTCCTCTCACTTATTTGTTATTCCATCAGCGTTTGTGTACCATACCTTCAGTTTCCTTTCCAACACTGTGGTTTGAGGGGCCTGTGAGGGTGGGAGACCTGGTAGCATACTGTGAGATTCTATAGCTGGGTGTTGGGTGGAAGCTGTGAGTATGGACTGTAGTTTGTGTTGGGATGGTGTGATAGGTTGTGAGGTTCTGAGGATAGTTCTGTGTGTGCTTGCCCTTGCTGCTCTGTCCTGCTCTGACTGACCACTGATGGTTCCATTCTTGTCTCCTTTCCTAGCTCCTTTCGCTTTTTTGTCCTCTCCCTCAGCTGCTGTCGTTTTGTTTTTGTTCTGTCTCTGGCTAGGAACACCCTCTTGTACTCTTCAGAGTACTTCAAACGTGGTTTCTCTTGGAGGATCCTGTTCCACACTGTTTCTGTCCTGAGAATCAGCTTGATCGGACGTTTTCTTCCCTTCAAGTAACCCCCTATTATCTGAAAATTTACAATTTCGTCCATGTCTTCTTCACCTATTTCAGTGATGATTTTCTCAATCTCTTTTCTTTTTGCCTGTCGTCTTTCAGTGTGTGTCCTTTCCTCTCTTTCCCGAAGCCCATGGATAAACACTGATTTTGCCCTTTCCCCCTCCTATTGCCTCTCCCTCTGTAACTCCGGTTCCTGTCTGTACGTGGTCATTTTCTCCCTTGTTTTTTTCCAGTGGTTCTTGGTAGAATTGTTGTGCCTCGGCATTTGACCTATCACCCTCTCCATCTGCACCCAGCTGCTCTCCCCTTTCACTCATTGGCCCTTCTTGGCAGGCTGATATGACCTTAGCATAATTCATATCTCCTTCCTTCCTGTTTGGCCTCTCAGCTTCATATGCTGTGTCTTCTCTGGTCAATGCCTCTGTAACTTGCTTCAGCCTGTTTACCTCATCTTCTAGGACCCTTATCCTGGCTACTGCAGTTTCGACTTGTGCCTCCCAATTCTTCTTCTCCTTCTCCAACCTCTTTTCAAATTTCACAGAGAGCTCTGTCTCCATTTCTTCAGAAAATTCTCCTAATTTTCTCTCCACTCTTGATCCATCCTTTTCCACTGCTCCTCCATCCGCTCCTCCCTACCAGAACCATTCTCATCTGATCTCTGGTTCCTGTGAGTCCCCACCATTTTTTTCCTTTTTTTTCATTTTTCTTCTCTTTCTTCATTTTTTCTTTTTTTTTAAATAGAAAAGAGTGAGAGAGAGAGAGAGAGAGAGAGAGAGAGAGAGAGAGAGAGAGAGAGAGAGAGAGAGAGAGAGAGAGAGAGAGAGAGAGAGAGAGAGAGAGAGAGAGAGAGAGAGAGAGAGAGAGAGAGAGAGAGAGAGAGTGAGAGAGAGAGAAAGAGAGAAGGGAAAGGTAGAAGGAAAGAGAGAGAGGGAGAGTGAGAAGGAAAAATGGGGGAGAGAGAGAGCGAGAGAGAGAGAGGGAAAGAGAAGGGAAAGGTAGGAGAGAAGGGGAGAGTGAGAAGGGAAAAGGGGGGAGAGAGAGTGAGGGAGAGAGAGAGTGGAGAGAGGGGAGAGAGAGAGGGGGCAGAGAGAAGGGAGAGAGAAGGGGAGAGGGGAGAGATAATGAGAGGGGGAGAGATGTTAGAGGGAAAAGAGAGAGATAGGTAAAGAGAGAGATAAGTAGAGAGAGACAGGTAGAGAGATGTGAAGGCTTACTCAGCCCTGTAACAACTTCAGACAGTATTACCCAGGCTGGCTCCTCCTCAGGAAAATTAATGAAAAGAAAAAGAAATAATAACAGACAAACTTAAACACTTTACTATATAGAAAATATAAAATATAAAACACTTAAATACGAAATATTAATCCTACATTAAAGAAAATGAAAAAGGAAAAATATAAATGATAACTGAATTCTACACTAATTTAAAACTTGGGTGTCTGGTGTTGGTGACACTGTTCTTGAAATCGTAGCCGTTGCTTATGATGGGGGATGGGGGTCGCAGGTGTTGGTTACAACCCACCGGTTCGTTCTTCACAGTATAGCCTTGAGTATTATATCTCGATGACAGGAAAGCAGGTTCTTTACCGCTGCAATGATGAGGGGTTACGTCCTGCAATTTCATACAGGTGCACAGGTAATTAAATACAAAAAGTGGAAGTCTCAGGACGTTAGTCCATCTCCATCAGTTCTACTCGTTGATTGACAGGTGACCCTCTCTGTCATCCAAGCTGAAAAGATAGACAGGTTACCCACTGCTTAATCTCCATGATAAGTACAATACCTAAAAGACGTGGTGATTATCACAACAGTCAACTTAGAGCAAGACTGAAAGGACTAAGTTTATTATTGGTCAAAAGTGAAGCTTTCAACCAATAAATCCACTAGAATACAAGGCAGGCATGTACTTACAGTAGTGCTGGGAGCTGTGAGTTTAGTGATTACTGTTTGGACCAGAGCCCCAAACGTCACCTTTCGGGATGGGGGAAGAAGGAGGGGAAGGGATAGTGGGAGCTACACTGACCCTACCTTAACAAGCAACCGGCAGTCAAACTATCACTTTCCGGGTGGGGGAAAAAGGCGGGAATAGCGGGAGCTAGACTGACCCTACCTTAACAAGCAGCCGCCAATCAAACTATCACTTTCCGGGAGGGGGAAAAAAAGGGGGGGGGAATAAAGGGAGCTTGACTTACCCTACCTTAATAAGTAGCCGGCAATGAAACTATTGTTACTATATACTCCCTCGCTACTCCTATCTATTGAACTTTTCCCTCACAAGAGAGATAGTTAGAGAGAGAGATAGAGAGAGAGAGAAGTAGAGAGAGGTAGAGAGATAGGTAGATAGAGAGAGAGAGAGAGAGAGAGAGAGAGAGACGTCAGTTAACAGGAAGGTGTGTGTGTGTGTGTGTGTGTATGTGTGTGTGTGTGTGTGTGTGTGTGTGTGTGTGTGTGTGTGTGTGTGTGTGTGTGTGTGTGTGTGTGTGTGTGTGTTTGTGTGTGTGTATGTGTGTATATTCACCTAATTGTACTCACCTAATTGTGGTTACAGGAGTCGAGAATTAGCTCCTGGCCCCACCTCTTCACTGACCGCTACTGGGTCCTCCCTCTCCCTGCTTTATCATACCTCGTCTAAAAACTATGTATAGTTCCTGCCTTCACTACATCGCTTGCCAGACTATTCCACTTCCTAACAACTCTATGACTAAAGAAATACTTTCTAACATCCCTTTGACTCATCTGAGTCATCAGCTTTCAATTGTGACCCCTTGTGTCTCTGTCCCATCTCTGGAACATCCTGTCTCTGTCCACCTTATCTATTCCACGCAGTATTTTGTATGTCGTTATCATGTCTCCCCTGACCCTCCTGTTCTCCAGTGTCGTCAGACTGATTTCCCTTAACCTTTCTTCATAGGACATTCCCCTTAGGTCTGGAACTAGCCTTGTTGCAAACCTTTGCACTTTCTCTAATTTCTTAACGTGTTTGACCAGGTGTGGGTTCCAAACTGGTGCTGCGTACTCCAGTATGGGCCTGACGTACACAGTGTATAAAGTCTTGAACGATTCCTTGCTGAGGTACCAGAACGCTATTCTCAGGTTTGCCAAGCGCCCATATACTGCAGCAGTTATCTGGTTAATGTGTGCTTCTGGCGATGTACTCTGTGTTATTCTCATTCCTAGGTCTTTCTCCTTGAGTGATGTTTGCAGTCTTTGGCCTCCTAGCCTATACTCTGCCCGCGGTCTTCTTTGCCGTTCTCTGATCTTCATGTCTTTGCATTTGGCGGAGTTAAATTCTAGGAGCCAGTTGCTGGACCACTCATCCAGTCTTTCCAGGTCTCCTTGTACACCTGCCTGGTCTGCGTCTGATTTAATTCTTCTCATTAACTTCACATCATCTTCAAATAGGGACACTTCTGAGTCTATCCCTTCCGTCATGTCGTTCACGTATACCAAGAATAGCACTGGTCCCAGGACTGACCCCTGTGGGACCCCGCTCATCACTGGCGCCCACTGTGATACCTCATCACGGACCTTGACTCGTTGTTGCCTCCCTGCTAGGTATTCTCTGATCCATTGCAGTGCCCTTCCTGTTATATGTGTCTGTTCCTCTAGTTTCTGTACTAATCTCTTGTGAGGAACTGTGCCGAAGGCTTTCTTGCAGTTCAAGAAAATGCAATCAACCCACCCCTCCCTCTCATTTCTTACTTCAGTTACCTCGTCATAAAACTCTAGTAGATTTGTGACACAGGATTTGCCTTCCATGAATCTGTGCTGGCTGTCGTTTATAATCTTATTCCACTTATTCCACTCCTATAATCTTATTCCACTTTGCATACTATACACGTCAGTGACACTGGTCTATAATTTAGTACTTCATTTCTGTCTCCTTTCTTAAAGATGGGGACTACATTTGCCTTCTTCCATACTTCAGGTAGTTGCCCAGTTACTAGGGAAGTGTTGAAGATTTTGGTTAGTGGCACAAGTAGTGTCTCTGCTCCCTTTCTAAGGACCCACGGAGAGATGTTGTCTGGTCCCACTGCCTTTGAAGTATCAAGGTCACTTAGGAGCTTCTCCACCTCCTCCTCAGTTGTATGTAATTCGTCCAGCACTTGTTGGTATATCCCTTGATGATGTACCCCACTGTTTTGTCTTCCCATTGTCCCTTCAGCCTCCATTGTAAATGCATCCTGAAATCTCATGTTGAGCTCCTCACATACCTCCTGGTCGTTTCTTGTGAGCTCCCCACCTTCTTTCCTCAGCCTGATTACCTGGTCCTTAACTGCTGTCTTCCTCCTGATGTGGCTGTAAAGTAGTTTTGGGACAGACTTGACTTTCGATGCTATGTCATTTTCATACTGTCGCTGGGCCTCCCTCCTTATCTGTGCATACTCGTTTCTGGCTCATCGACTAATCTCTTTCTTTTCCTGAGTCCTTTGCCTTCTGTACTTTTTCCATTCTCTAGAGCACTTAGTTTTTGCCTCCCTGCACCTTTGGGTAAACCAAGAACTCGCTTTGATCTTCCCATTGTTTCTGTTACCCCTGGGAACAAACCTGTCCTCAGCCTCCTTGGATTTTGTTGTTACGAAGTCCATCATTTAGTTTACTGATTTTCCTACCAACTCCTGTTCCCACTGAACCTCCTGCAGGAAGGTCCTCATTCTTGTGTAGTCTTCTCTTTAATAGTTTAGCTTTTCCCTTTTTACTCCAGTTACCCTCTCCACTTTTACCTCCACGATGTATTCAAAGCTCATAACCATGTGGTTACTAGCTCCAAAGGGCCTTTCATATGTGATGTGCTCAATGTCTGAGCTACTCAGAGTGAACACAAGTCCAGTCTTGCTGGTTCATCCTCCCCTCTATCTCTGGTAGTGTCCCTAACATGTTGGTGCATGAGATTTGCAAGCACCACATCCATCATCTTGGCTCTCCAGGTTTTGGGTCCCCCATGTGGCTCCAGGTTTTCCCAATCAATTTCTCTGTGATTGAAGTCGCCCATGACCAGTAACTTCGCTCTACTCGAGTTAGCCCTTCTTGTCACCTCCGCTAGTGCGTCCACCATTACTCTGTTGCACTCATCATATTCCTCTCTTGGCCTCCTGCAGTTCTGTGGTGGGTTATACATCACTGCAATGACTACTCTGTTCCCCTGACTGAACTGTATATACTACGTAGTCCCTTTCTCCAAGTAAGAGTAAAGGTCTCACTGTCGGAGTGGCAGGCCGGGAAGGAAGATTAAAGCTCTCACTGTGTGGGTGGCAGGCCAGGAAGGAAGAGTAAAGCTCTCACTGAGGGAGTGGCAGGCCAGGAAGGAAGAGTAAAGCTCTCACTGTGGGGGTGGCAGGCCAGGAAGGAAGAGTAAAGCTCTTACTGTGGGGGTGGCAGGCAAGGAAGGAAGAGTAAAGCTCTCACTGAGAGGGTGGCAGGCCGGGAAGGAAGAGTAAAGCTCTCACTGAGGGGGTGGCAGGCCGGGAAGGAAGAGTAAAGCTCTCACTGAGGGGGTGGCAGGCCAGGAAAGAAGAGTAAAGCTCTCTCACTGAGGGAGTGGCAGGCAGGGAAGGAAGAGTAAAGCTCTCACTGTGGGGGTGGGAGGCCGGGGAGGAAAAGTAAATCTCTCACTGTGGGGATGGCACGCCGGAAAAGAAGAGTAAAGCTCTCATTGTGGGGGTGGCAGGCCGGGAAGTAAGAGTAGAGCTCTCACTTTGGGGGTGGCAGGCCGGGAAGGAAGAGTAAATCCCTCACTGTGGGGGTGGGAGGCCGGGGAGGAAAAGTAAATCTCTCACTGTGGGGATGGCACGCCGGAAAAGAAGAGTAAAGCTCTCATTGTGGGGGTGGCAAGCCGGGAAGTAAGAGTAGAGCTCTCACTTTGGGGGTGGCAGGCCGGGAAGGAAGAGTAGAGCTCTCACTGTGGGGGTGGCAGGCTGGGAATGAAGAGTAAAGCTCTCACAGTGGGGGTGGCAGGCCAGGAAGGAAGAGTAAAGCTCTCACTGTGGGGGTGGCAGGCTGCGAAGTAAGAGTAAAGCTCTCACTGTGGAGGTGGCAGGCCGGGAAGGATGAGTAAAGCTCTCACTGTTGGGGTGGCAGGCCTGGAATTAAGAGTAAAGCTCTCTCTGTGGGGATGACAAGCCATAAAGGAAGAGTAAATGTCTCACTGTTTGTGTGGCAGGCCGGGAAGGAAGAGTAAAGCTCTCACTGTTGGGGTGGCAGGCCGGGAAGGAAGAGTAAAGCTCTCACTGTTGGGGTGACAGGCCGGGAAGTAAAAGTAAAGCTCTCACTGTGGGGGTGGCAGGCTGGGAAGGAAGAGTAAAGCTCTCACTGTGGGGGATGGCAGGCTGGGAATGAAAAGTAAAGCTCTCACTGTGGGGGTGGCAGGCTGGGAAGGAAAAGAAATCTCTCACTGTGAGGTGGCAGCCTGGGAAGGAAGAATAAAGCTCTCACTGTTGGGGTGGCAGGCCGGGAAGGAAGAGTAAAGCTCTCACTGTTGGGGTGGCAGGCTGGGAAGGAAGAATAAAGCTCTCACTGTGGGGGTTACAGGTCGGTAAGGAAGAGTAAAACTCTCACTGTTGGGGTGGCAGGCTGGGAAGTAAGAGTAAAGCTCTCACTGTTGGGGTGGCAGGCCGGGAAGGAAGAGTAAAGCTCTCACTGAAGGGGTGGCAAGCCGAGAAGGAAGAGTAAAGCTCTCAGTGTTGGGGTGGCAGGCCGGGAAGGAAGAGTAAAGCTCTCACTGTTGGGGTGGCAGGACGGGAAGAAAGAGCAAAGCTCTCACTGAGGGGGTGGCAGGCCGGGAAGGAAGGGTAAAGCTCTCATTGTTGGGGTGGCAGGACGGGAAGAAAGAGCAAAGCTCTCACTGAGGGGGTGGTAGGCCGGGGAGGAAGAGTAAAGCTCTCACTGAGGGGGTGGCAGACCGGTAAGGAAGAGTAAAGCTCTCATTGTTGGGGTGGCAGGACGGGAAGAAAGAGCAAAGCTCTCACTGAGGGGGTGGCAGGCCGGGAAGGAAGGGTAAAGCTCTCACTGACTGGGAGGCAGGCCGGTAAGGAAGAGTAAAGCTCTCACTGTTGGGGTGGCAGGCCGGGAAGGAAGAGTAAAGCTCTCACTGTAGGGTGGCAGGCCGGGAAGGAAGAGTAAAGCTCTCACTGAGGGGGTGGCAGGCCGTGGAGGAAGAGTAAAGCTCTCACTGAGGAGGTGGCAGGCCGGTAAGGAAGAGTAAAGCTCTCACTGTTGGGGTGGCAGGCCGGGAAGGAAGAGCAAAACTCTCACTGAGGGGGTGGCAGGCCGGTAAGGAAGAGTAAAGCTCTCACTGTTGGGGTGGCAGGCCGGTAAGGAAGAGTAAATCTCTCACTGTGGGGGTGGAAGGCCGTGGAGAAGAGTAAATCTCTAACTGTGGAGGTGGTAGGCCGGGAAGGAAGAGTAAAGCTCTCACTGTGGGGGTGGCAGGTCGAGAAGGAAGAGTAAATCTCTCACTGTGGGGGTGGCAGGCCATGAAGGAAGAGTAAATCTCTCACTGTGGGGGTGGCAGGCCATGAAGGAAGAGTAAATCTCTCACTGTGGGGGTGGCAGGCCATGAAGGTAGAGTAAAACTCTCACTGTGGGGGCGGCAGGCCAGGAAGGTAGAGTAAAGCTCTCACTGTGGGTACGGCAGGCCGGGATGGAAGAGTAAAGCTCTCACTGTCGGGGTGGCAGGCCGGGAAGGAAGAGTAAAGCTCTCACTGTCGGGGTGGCAGGCCGGGAAGGAAGAGTAAAGCTCTCACTGTGGGGGTGGCAGGCCGGGAAGGAAGAGTAAAGCTCTCACTGTCGGGGTGGCAGGCCGGGAAGGAAGAGTAAAGCTCTCACTGTGGGGTGGCAGGCCGGGAAGGAAGAGTAAAGCTCTCACTGTCAGGGTGGCAGGCCGGGAAGGAAGAGTAAAGCTCTCACTGTGGGGGTGGCAGGCCGGGAAGGAAGAGTAAAGCTCTCACTGTCGGGGTGGCCGGCCGGGAAGGAAGAGTAAAGCTCTCACTGTCGGGGTGGCAGGCCGGGAAGGAAGAGTAAAGCTCTCACTGTGGGGGTGGCAGGCCGGGAAGGAAGAGTAAAGCTCTCACTGTCGGGGTGGCAGGCCGGGAAGGAAGAGTAAAGCTCTCACTGTGGGGTGGCAGGCCGGGAAGGAAGAGTAAAGCTCTCACTGTGGGGGTGGCAGGCCGGGAAGGAAGAGTAAAGCTCTCACTGTCGGGGTGGCAGGCCGGGAAGGAAGAGTAAAGCTCTCACTGTGGGGTGGCAGGCCGGGAAGGAAGAGTAAAGCTCTCACTGTCAGGGTGGCAGGCCGGGAAGGAAGAGTAAAGCTCTCACTGTGGGGGTGGCAGGCCGGGAAGGAAGAGTAAAGCTCTCACTGTCGGGGTGGCAGGCCGGGAAGGAAGAGTAAAGCTCTCACTGTCGGGGTGGCAGGCCGGGAAGGAAGAGTAAAGCTCTCACTGTGGGGGTGGCAGGCCGGGAAGGAAGAGTAAAGCTCTCACTGTCGGGGTGGCAGGCCGGGAAGGAAGAGTAAAGCTCTCACTGTAGGGTGGCAGGCCGGGAAGGAAGAGTAAAGCTCTCACTGTCGGGGTGGCAGGCCGGGAAGGAAGAGTAAAGCTCTCACTGTGGGGGTGGCAGGCCGGGAAGGAAGAGTAAAGCTCTCACTGTCAGGGTGGCAGGCCGGGAAGGAAGAGTAAAGCTCTCACTGTGGTGGTGGCAGGCCGGGAAGGAAGAGTAAAGCTCTCTCTGTTGGGGTGGCAGGCCGGGAAGGAAGAGTAAAGCTCTCACTGTAGGGTGGCAGACCGGGAAGGAAGAGTAAAGCTCTTACTGTCGGTGTGGCAGGCCGGGAAGGAAGAGTAAAGCTCTCACTGTCGGGGTGGCAGGCCGGGAAGGAAGAGTAAAGCTCTTACTGTCGGTGTGGCAGGCCGGGAAGGAAGAGTAAAGCTCTTACTGTCGGTGTGGCAGGCCGGGAAGGAAGAGTAAAGCTCTTACTGTCGGTGTGGCAGGCCGGGAAGGAAGAGTAAAGCTCTTACTGTCGGTGTGGCAGGCCGGGAAGGAAGAGTAAAGCTCTTACTGTCGGTGTGGCAGGCCGGGAAGGAAGAGTAAAGCTCTCACTGTAGGGTGGCAGGCCGGGAAGGAAGAGTAAAGCTCTCACTGTAGGGTGGCAGGCCGGGAAGGAAGAGTAAAGCTCTTACTGTCGGTGTGGCAGGACGGGAAGGAAGAGTAAAGCTCTCACTGTGGGGGTGGCAGACCGGGAAGGAATGATGTCTTCACCCACATATCACTTAATGTTTCATGTTTGTTTATTATGCTCGCAGTTGGTATCAACAAGAAGTAATAAATAGGAGCCACAGTTATGTTAATTTATTACAAAATATATAAGATATCCAATGTGCTGACAATACTGTGAAGGTGGTACAGGAGACGTGCCAGTGACTCGGCTGACACACTTCTTCCACTATAACACACCTAAGTATCACTGATTTGGCTAATATTCAGTGGCATGAAGTACTGCCTAGCATCTACTGGTGTGTTGGAGGAGGCCAAGTGTCTCTGAACAGTTTCCTTTCTTGCCAATAGTCGTAGTTTAACAATAACTAATATTGTTTGCAGACAAAACACATGTCATCCCAAGACCCCCTTCTCTTTCCCCTCTGTTTTTCCTCTCTCTGTCTCTCTGTCTCTCTGTCTCTCTCTCTCTCTCTGTCTGTCTGTCTGTCTGTCTCTCTCTCTCTCTGTCTGTATAGTCCTTGTGGCTTAGCGCTTCTTTTTGATTATAATAATAATAATAATCTCTCTCTCTCTCTCTCTCTCTCTCTCTCTCTCTCTCTCTCTCTCTCTCTCTCTCTCTCTCTCTCTCTCTCTCTCTCTCTCTCTCTCTCTCTCTCTCACACACACTCTTTCTCTTTTAATACAGGCTTTTACAAGGTCAGGTTTACAGTTCCTAAATTTATTTACAAGCTAAGAGCTGTTACCTACATCAGCTCATTTGAAACCTTTTTTGTTTTTGTTAGGTGATACACAGATAGGGAACAGGATGAAGTTCGAGCCATATGTAAGCCAGCGATTTTATTTCATCAACTGATTTTATTTTGCTGATATCGTTATGCTGTACGAACATGTTCCAAACTTGAGTCATCCTGGAAATAAATGATCTCAGATGAAGTGATGTTCTGGAGAAGGGTACAGTCAGAGTGCAATTACTGCTTGCTGCCAATCTTGTAATGTAGGAGCTCACCTCTCTCTGTCTTCGGAGTGGAGCCAAATGTGGTACCTTGACAGTGTTGGCCGTGTATGTAACAGTAAGGCCACCCAGATCTCTCCTATGTTGAAGACTCTGGTGAAATGATAGATTTGTCCAATATGGGTCCAGACTAGAGATGAGTCGTCTTGCTCTTTTCCCTAGTCTGTCAAAGAGTCGCAGATGAGAGGTGATCATGCATTCCAAAAACTTAGAGCCTACTTGTACCTTGTATAAACTCTCACAACCTTTACTGTTAAGCAGTTGTAAGATACGTCTAAGTGCTGTAAGCTTCCTGGCCACTTTGTTTGCAAGATTTACAGCGTGAACCTTCATAGTCAGTTTGGAGTCAAATTTCACCACAAGTATATTAACTTCATCCTTGGGAACCAAAACTCTCCCATTCATTCTTACCACTGCTCCAGCATTACCATCATGGTACCTAACGACCTTCACCACATGTGTTTTCTCAGGAGCAAATGTGGCCGGCCATCATTATCCCCAGGCTGATAGCTGGTGATTGATGCAACGTAGAGCATCTGACGTTTGCTCTCTTGCATATTTAAATATCACAGTAGAGTCGTCTTCATATGCATGGATTTTGAGATGAGTTGAGAAAGGTTATTGAAGCAGACATTCATTAACAATGGCCCATGCACACTTCCCTGTGCAACACTTGCACCAGTACTTCTTTGTTCACCCTGTACCACTGAGAATTATAATGAGAAATCAACCTTCAAGGTAGTCACTGAGGAG
The DNA here is from genome assembly GCF_038502225.1 of Cherax quadricarinatus. Taxonomy (NCBI): domain Eukaryota; kingdom Metazoa; phylum Arthropoda; class Malacostraca; order Decapoda; family Parastacidae; genus Cherax; species Cherax quadricarinatus. The sequence continues at coordinate 24,952,203 of NC_091352.1, read as the reverse complement.
GGAAAGTGCAGAGCCGGCGATTCTTAATGCATGCACTATTACCAAGATTCCCTGGTGCAATATTCGGTCGAAAGCTCCAACTGTGTACGGTGCTACTACACAGCTGACCTTGGACTCATCCAGTGATTAGTGCCACTTAGTGGAGAGTTTTAACAACAGATCATCAGCAGACCAGCCTATTCTGAAACCGTATTGACGGTCACAAAGAAGTGAGTGGTAGTCAAAAAACGCTGTCATCTGCCGTAAGATTATTGTCTCAAGAATCTTGCCAGTGATTGGCAGGAGTGACACTGGTCTGTAGTTGCTGATTTCTGCTCTGCTCTTCTTTTTTGTTAACAGGGACTACATTTGCCTCTTTCCACACAAGTCATTCACACTGTGCTAGGCAGTGCTGATAGATGAGAGTTACAAATGATGCTAGCTGTTCTGCACATCTACTCAACAATCTTGGGCTCAACTTATCTGGACCCACAGCCTTTTCTTGGTCCAGCGATTTAAGAAGGTACACTTCATTATGACACAGTTCTTGAGGCTAGCCAAGGATCAGGAACTTGCCTCTTCGCAGCAAAGTGTTCGGCATAATGGTCAGCTTTCTCCTGACTGCTAGTAGAGATGGTCCCATCCTGCTGATTTAGAGGTGTAATAATTTCATCAGGCTAATAACTTTGTCGGTCCTTGACCAGGATTCCTATTTCCTGCACCTCTTGTGTTTCGCTGTTGATTTATATTTCTCTGTAGGTTCTACTGCTGGAAAGCCTGGGGAGAATTTTCCTGGGACTGTGTGACGGTAGGTGATATGAATGTAGGTGGTTGCCTCTTTCTCTTCCACATCCTCTTCCATGCTCTTGTCCAGTTCTACCTGGAGTCTACCTGGAGGTTATTCCGGGGATCAACGCTCCCGCAGCCCTGTCCACGACCAGGCCTCGCGGTGGATCAGGGTCTGATCAACCAGGGTTTTACCGCCAGCCGCACGCAGTCCAACGTACGAACCACAGACCGGCTGATCCGGCACTGACTTTAGGTATCTGTCCAGCTCTCTCTTGAAGGCAGCCAGGGGGTTATTGGTAATTCCCCTTATGCTTGGTGGGAGGCTGTTGAACAGTCTTTGGCCCCGAACACTTATGGTGTTTTCTCTTAGTGTACCAATAGCGCCCCTACTTTTAATTGGGGGTATTTTGCCAGATATATCATTGTTGTTTGTGCTTTGGTACAGCACTTGTTTAGGTGCATTGTCGGTCACCTGATTATTAACTGCACGAATTTCTGTTGAAAAAGAATCTGACTCGGTATCAACAGATGGACCACTGCTGCCAGGTGTGCCGGCAGGTGTTGGAACGGTGATGCCAGGTGTACTGTCAGGTGTAGGAGAGCTGACAGATCCAAGGCTTCCTTCGTTGCTGTGCAGTTGACCTGTTCTCCCTACGGTGGTCAAAGAAGCTGTATTATATTTTTCGGATGCAGTGTTTTGAGGTTTGTCCATCTGTGGAGCCCTATTGCTGACAGAATTACTACAAGTATTTGTTGCTGGGTTAATCTCACTGTGAATCTTCCAGACCTCGTCAAGAGTATCAGCATTAGCATCTTCTATCACTTAATGTAGATTTGTTCTGGACTTAAGAAACATCTTGGAGCAACTCTAATGATTTAAGTAGCTCATGAAATGATTCTCGTTGGATTATTTAACTTGCAACTTTATAACACAGCCTAATATGGCAGTTTTGGATATTTGTGTGGAGTCCCTGAGGTACCTCTGAACTTTCCTTTTGTGTCTTCAGGCTCGTTTCTCGCGATTATGTCACAGGTCCCTAGATATTTTTCAAGCTCCTGAGATGATCCACCTGGCTATAACGAAATACTTCTGTCATGCAGTCTGTGTAGCAGTAGTTGGAACACCTGGGTTCCTTACATTTAAGAAGTGGGAGGTCTCTTGTGGTGAATTCTCAGACACTGAAATAGCCTTTGAGACAATATCCAGATAGTGAAGAGATTCTTGCTATTTGCAATGTGAAGTCATTACAAAGAAAAGAGCTTGCATGATTACAATAAAGTTTCTCTCTCTTTTTTTTTACACAGGGTTTGACAAGGTTAAGGATCCCTAGCTTTATTGACAAGGTATTTACAGGTTAAGGATTCCTAACTTTATTGACAAGCTAAGAGCTGTTACCTACATCAGCTCATTTGAAAGCATTTTTATTGTTATGAGACATACAAGTAGGGAACAGGATGAAGTTGGAGCCATCTGTGGGCCAGCATTTTCATTTGATCAACTGACTTTATCTCGTTGACATCATTATGCTGTACGAATGTGTTCCATACTCGAGTCATCCTGGGTATGTATGATCTCAGATGGAGTGATGTTCTGGAGAAGGGTACAGCCAGAGTGAAGTTGCTGCTCTCTCTCTCTCTCTCTCTCTCTCTCTCTCTCTCTCTCTCTCTCTCTCTCTCTCTCTCTATCTGACCATGCGTTCGGGTGGCACATTTGCATAATCATTGGCTGCTCCTGTTAATATGGCCTACACACAAACAATGTCCACTTTTATTAAACACTTTCCAACCAGCTGCACGCTGCTGTATCCCCATTCCCTTCCCTCTTACGTCTTGCCACCTCTCTTACATCCAACATTGGTAACTCTCCAATCTTTCTTGTGTCATTTCCCCCCTATTTACAAACCAATTTTTCACTTTTCTTCATCCTCTTAAAAGCTATTCCAATATTTTTTTTCATATTCACAATATATTTCTCACTCTTCTCTATACTCTTTACCTTTCCTCATATTTTTCAGTCATCACTCCTTTCATCCCATTCCTTACTCTACCCTTCCCACAACCTTTTATTAACCTTCATCCTACATACAACCCTTTCTCTACCATTAGTAATCCTCCTCATTTCCTTAATTCTATCATTCGTTCCTCACCCTCCACTTTCAGTTTCCCTTCCTAGTCTTTAAAACATTCCAAAATGTGGCAAGTAGCTTATTAGTGAGAGATAGAAAGAGTATTTGATTAACAATTTTAACGTAATTAGTTTGATTGTCACTCGAGGCGACGTTATAAGCTATTTTCCTAACACACTTGTTCAGTTGGGTGTTAGCCGTCTCGTTTGGTTTGTAATAATCAAACTTGAATAAGAAATTACACTTCTGCTTAAAGCCAGACCGTGTGTAAAAACATCAGTATTGCTAGAAGTTACATCCTGTAGAAGCAACTTTAATAATGTTAGATGACAGATTTTAAGTAAGAATGCACTGTTATGTTGGGAGTTGTATGATGTGCTGGAAACTCCTGTTCTCCTGGAACTGGAGTTACAGAATTGCTGGAAGTTATATCCTTGTGTAAGAACCTCTAGTACTGCTGGAAGTCGTGTCTTGCGTAAGAACCTCTAGTTCTGCCGGAAGTCGTGTCTTGTGTAAGAACCTCTAGTACTGCTGGAAGTCGTGTCTTGTGTAAGAACCTCCAGTATTGCTGGAAGTCGTGTCTTGCGTAAGAACCTCTAGTATACTACGGGAAGTCGTGTCAAGTGTAAGAACCTCTAGTAATGCTCGAAGTCGTGCGTTATGTAAGAACCTCTAGTTCTGCCATAAGTCGCGTCTTCTGTAAGAACCTCTAGTTCTGCTGGCAGTCGTGTCTTGTGTAAGAACCTCAAGTATTATTGGAAGTCGTGTGTTATGTAAGAACCTCTAGTTCTGCTGTAAGTCGTGTCTTGTGTAAGAACCTCTAGTATTGCTGAAAGTCGTGTTTTGTGTAAGAACCTCAAGTGCTGCTGAAAGTCGTTGAACGTAAGAACTCTATTACTGCTGGAAGTCGGGTCTGCGTAAGAACCTCAAGTACTGCTGAAAGTCGTTGAATATAAGAACTCTATTACTGATTGCGGGAATTTTGAGAAGGGTGTTTAAATTTTTGTGGGGATCAAGTTGTGATTGGTTAAGAAGAGAGGTTGTTATGCTACCGGTGTGTCAGGGTGGGTTGGGATTGTTGGATCTAAGATGGAGGGCTAAATGGGTGTTCCTTAAATGGGAGGAATTGCGTGTGGGCGTGATGGCGGGAAATATAGAACAGATATACATGAGGTTGAAGAAGTGGTATGGAGGCGTTGAATTGATGGAATGTGAAATTGTTCTACGGGCCTTGTTGTTTGTTAGGGAACGGAGAAACATTCGAATACGGGTTTTGTGTAGGTTACTGTTGGGTAAGTGCGTTGCCCCTGTTGAGGGTTTGTTCCCCATGTACTCATGGAGCAACATTTGGAATAGATTTAGCAAGCTGAAATTATTGCCTAGGGTGCATGACGTTATGTTTCGTTTTTTGCACGGTATCTTACCATCAGGGGCCATACTAAGAACCAGGAGTGTAGTAGAGGGAGGGGCTGTGGTTTTTGTGGAGGGGACGACACGGCGTTCCATGTAGTTTATTTTTGTGAAGTGTTAGAAGACGTCAGGGGTTGGTTAGGTAGGTTGGTACAGAGGGTGGGAGGGAAGGGGGTGGCGGTTCTGCGAGCTTTAAGTCTTGACATGGATGGTTTAGAAGAGGACGTCATAAGAGCTTTAGATTACATCATGGTGGATTATATCTACATATCGTGGGTGATGAGGGGGAAAGGGATTAGTGAGGTGCGATAACGTTTTATCGTACGACGTGTCGTAACCGGGAGTTGTACGGGAAGAGGTGGGATCAGGTAGTTTCGGAAGGATATAGGAGGCTAACGTTAAAAATTCTCGTGAACCTGTGAATGAATATGAATGAACGAAGGGTAAGGTTCTTTTTATTTATAGGATTTAAACTGGTTGAGTGTTAATCAGTGGGCAATAGCAGGCTCGTCTCCTGGAGGGGGGGCATGAGAGTGTGGTGAATGTTGGTATGGATTGTGTTTCCTGGTTGTCATGGATGTGTGGTTGTGGAGCTTTGAGAGCTCCTTGATACTTATTGTTACTTTTGTGTAATGAATGAAAGAGCAACCCCGAAGGTTTTGTCATGTATTTGGAGGTGTTCCTGTCTTGTAATGACCCGATTCTTGAGTCATAAGCTTTTAATGGTATATGTAATTGGTTATGTTTATTATCGGTTATGAGGTCTTGATATGTGTTTGATTTTTGTAGATTAAAATATTTTTATATACTGTTTTGTTTGTGAACATGTATGCATATGTATGGGTTTTCCTTTTTTTGTGAAATCAGTTTTTTTTTGTGTGTTACTCTTTAAATATCGTTCTGAGCCTTTGTTAAATGGTAGGCCCCAGTACATTCCTAATATGGGTATGTTAATGTTGTTTTAAAGTTATATATGATAGGTTAGTACTGTGTTACTGGTAGTTGTTTTGAGACGTTTTGTTGTAAGTTTTTGCTTTATGTATTGCCATTTTATCAGAGAGGTTATGCAGCCATTGGTTCTGAAAATTTTATGCTATTATCTTTTTATGTTTATTTATATTCTGGAATTATGTACTGCTGTACTGTTTTTAAATAAAATATAAAAAAAATCTTCCGTCTGTCCTCCCACCTTGCAAGGCTCAGCTCATCAACGCTCATCATTAGGCGTAGCATAATTCATGCCTGATACATGGGTACGGTGGCTCTCAATCCTCGCCTCAGCTGTCAGTCTCACCATAATCCCCAGGGCTCCTCCCCAGCCTGTAATTCTTTGCACCTGCGTTCTCTGTGGGTCACTGCCAGCCACCCACAGAGTCGGCTAAATGAAGCCAAGTTTAACACCCTTGACAGCACCCTTAATTATGTCAGTGTCTAGCCAGACAAGAATTGAATCGCTCTGAAGAACAGGGTGAGTATGTTTATCTTTGCATAAGGTGGTGCAGGACGCTACTGGTAAAGGGGATGTCACCTGTGTTGTCACCTGAGGTAGGGGATACTGCAAGTGATGCAACTGCTGCATGATGTCACCTGTGTTGTCACCTAAGGTAGGGGATACTGCAAGTGATGCAACTGCTGCATGATGTCACCTGCGTTGTCACCTGAGGTAGGGGATACTGCAAGTGATGCAACTGCTGCATGATGTCACCTGTGTTGTCACCTAAGGTAGGGGATACTGCAAGTGATGCAACTGCTGCATGATGTCACCTGTGTTGTCACCTAAGGTAGGGGATACTGCAAGTGATGCAACTACTGCATGATCTCACCTGTGTTGTCACCTGAGGTAGGGGATACTGCAAGTGATGTAACTGCTGCATGATGTCACCTGTGTTGTCACCTGAGGTAGGGGATACTGCAAGTGATGTAACTGCTGCATGATGTCACCTGTGTTGTCACCTGAGGTAGGGGATACTGCAAGTGATGTAACTGCTGCATTGTCCTCAAACTGATGAACATGTCTGTCTCTCTGTCTCGGCCACTTCAGCACCTTGTCTCTCTGTCTCAGCCACTTCAGCACCTTGTCTCTCTGCCTCGGCCACTTCAACACCTTGTCTCTCTGTCTCGGCCACTTCAGCACCTTGTCTCTGCCTCGGCCACTTCAGCACCTTGTCTCTCTGCCTCGGCCACTTCAGCACCTTGTCTCTCTGCCTCGGCCACTTCAGCACCTTGTCTCTTCCTCGGCCACTTCAGCACCTTGTCTCTGCCTCGGCCACTTCAGCACCTTGTCTCTGCCTCGGCCACTTCAGCACCTTGTCTTTCTGCCTCGGCCACTTCAGCACCTTGTCTCTCTGTCTCGGCCACTTCAGCACCTTGTTTTTCTGTCTCGGCCACTTCAGCACCTTGTCTCTGCCTCGGCCACTTTAGCACCTTGTTTCTCTGCCTCGGCCACTTCAGCACCTTGTTTCTCTGCCTCGGCCACTTCAGCACCTTGTTTCTCTGTCTCATCCACTTCAGCACCTTGTTTCTCTGCCTCGGCCACTTCAGCACCTTGTCCCTCTGCCTCGGCCACTTCAGCACCTTGTCTCTCTGCCTCGGCCACTTTAGCACCTTGTCTCTCTTCCTGGGCCACTTCAGCATCTCGTCTCTCTGCTTCGACCACTTCAGCACCTTGTCTCTCTGCTTCGGCCACTTCTACACCTTGTCTCTCTGCCTCGGCCACTTCAGCACCTTGTCTCTGCCTCGGCCACTTCAGCACCTTGTCTCTGCCTCGGCCACTTCAGCACCTTGTCTCTCTGCCTCGGCCACTTCAGCACCTTGTCTCTCTGCCTCGGCCACTTCAGCACCTTGTCTCTCTGCCTCGGCCACTTCAGCACCTTGTCTCTCTGCCTCGGCCACTTCAGCACCTTGTCTCTCTGCCTCGGCCACTTCAGCACCTTGTCTCTCTGCCTCGGCCACTTCAGCACCTTGTCTCTCTGCCTCGGCCACTTCAGCACCTTGTCTCTGCCTCGGCCACTTCAGCACCTTGTCTCTCTGCCTCGGCCACTTCAGCACCTTGTCTCTGCCTCGGCCACTTCAGCACCTTGTCTCTCTGCCTCGGCCACTTCAGCACCTTGTCTCTCTGCCTCGGCCACTTCAGCACCTTGTCTCTGCCTCGGCCACTTCAGCACCTTGTCTCTCTGTCTCTGCAATTTCAAAATGTTCTGTCTCTTCTTCAGGCACCTTAACACCATGTCTCCAGGAGAGACACCAGGTTAAGCCGCATCTGCTTCCTAAACAATGGCTTCCCTGTGACTTTTCCAGTATCACTCTTTGAAAAAACTGTTATATCATATATCAAACTGTTAGTAATAAAATAGAAACAATAAATTTAACATTTAAATCTAATCACTTATTTACGAAACACAGAAATACGATAACATACAATAGGTTTACTATTGCCTTTGTTTATTTACATAATTCTTGTTTAAGCTCGGTAACGCTTATTTTTCTTTCCACTTTTTTCAGTGTTCTTTGTCGCACTGTATCTTTCTTTTTAATGTCAGTGATATATTATCGTTCACATGTCTAACACTTAATAATGGTGAATCTTACTCCTGACAGACAGTGAACACAGAACACTGTAAGAATTAATAGAGATTATAATGAGTGATGTATAGTCAACCACCACCAGGATTGTGATGCACATATTGGAATCAGTGACAGAGAAAGAAAGAAAATCCTAAGTTAAACTGAAAGTAATTGAAGATTTCACTGGAGAATGACTGAGATATTTGAAACCTCCCATAGAAGACCAGAAACACGAAGAGCGAAGCTTGTGCAAGCGGATGTAAGAATTTTCTGAGCCAACGTGTGAAGGGAAACAACATGAGTGTAGGAGATGAACCCGTAAGACTTGATCTGGTTCCATACTAAATGAAAACAGCTTGCCTGAAATTATTTTCTAAGACTCAATAGAAAATAACGATCAGGTAGTACTAAATTTTGTGTAGCTGCAGGGCCCTAATCTTCCCATTGTTTCTGTTGCCCCTTGGGTACGAACCTCTTCTCTGCCTCTGCATTTGTAGTCACATATTCCATCATTTCATTCACTCTTTTTTCAACAGTTCTCTCTCTCTCACTTTACCTTATGCAGGAAATTCCTCATACCTGTGTAGTCTCCCCTTTTATAGTTTGGTTTATCTCGTTCTACTCGTGTGTTTCCCTCTCCACTTATAGCTCACATTGTATTCGAAGCTAAGGACAACGGGACCACAAGCTCCTAAGAGCCTTTCATATGTGATGTCCCCAGTACTGGAACTACTCAAGGTGAATGTGGTAGTGCCCCTAACATGTTGATACATGAGGTTTTGCACTACACACACCAGCATCTTGGCTCCCAGTCTGAAGTGTTCCTATTATTTAGTCCCTTGCTTCCTTTATGTCCAACCCTTCCATTCTTAAAGTCCATTAGTTTTTGATGAGAAGTGCATCTCCTTCTTTCCCTCTGTTTCCTCTGTTTCCTCGTGATCTGATATCCGGTTGCAAAGATCGTGTCTGTTATCATTCCCATCAACTTAGTTTCTGTGAGTGCTATGATGTCTGGTGGTGCTTCCATGATTCTTTCATGCCACTCTTCACACTTGTTATTCCATCTGCGTTGGTCTACAATACCTTCAGCTTCTTTTCCAGGATTGTATTCTGGGTGCTTTGTGGGGGCTTGGGAAGCGGGAAACCTGGCGTGACATTATGAGAGGCTTCTGTGTAGTTGTGGTTTGTGCTGCAAGGGTGGGGACTGTGAATGTGGATTGTGGTTTGATTTGGTTTAATTAATTTTTCGAGATCTTCTGTGGGTTGTTCTCATGGTGGCTGTGTTTACTGGTCCTCCCGACTATGGGTGACTGTGCCTATCTCTAGCCTTGTCTCTCTTTCTTGCTTCTTGAGTCCTTGAGTTTTCTAAGTTTCTGTCATTCTGTATGTGTTCTGCCATGGTTGAGGAATACACACCTCTGTTTTATTTCCTCATCTATGGTTTCCACTGCAGGAGCCTGTTTCACTCCGTTTTCTGTCCTGAAAGCCAATCTGATTAATCCATTTTCCCCCTTTTGAGTATCTCCTGATTTTCTTAATTTTTTTCTGCTCAATCTCATTCATGTATCCCTCTCCTGTTTGATGATATTTTCATTCTTTTTTCCTCTCCCTGTCCACTTCACATGTACTCCTTTCGGCCTCCTGAAGCAATAGAATATAAATTGCCCTCTCCCTATCCTCCTCCCATTGCTTTTCTCTCCACATCTCTGAGTCTGATTGAGGCATCACCATTGCTGCTTCTCTTATCATTTCCTGGATCTCTTGATGGCCTGACAGTGTCTCTGCTTGGGATCTGTCACCATTCCTTTCTCTCCTTGACATTTCCTGAACCTCTTTGTGGCCTCATAGAGCCTCTACATGGGGCTTATCCCCTTCCTATACTTTAGTCGCCTGACTGGATAATGTTGTACATGCTACAGATTGCAAGCACCTTCTGTTTGAGGCTCCATATCCTGCTTCAGCATTCTCAGTTTGCCTTCTAGGCTCTGTATCCTGGCCTCTATAGCTTCGGTGTGCAGCTCCCGCTTCTTCCTCTTTGCAGCCATCCTTTTCTCCAATTTATTAATAAGCTCTTCAGGCATCCTTTCCCTCTCTTGTTCCTTCCACCTCTTGAGCTTTTTCACCCATTTTTTCTTTCCAAGCCAATCTTCCTTGGTTCCCCTGTGTGAGGGAAAAGTTCAACAGATAGGAGTAGCGAGCGAGTATATAGTGACGATAGTTTGATTGCCGGCTGCTTGTTAAGGTAGGGTTAGTCTGGCTTCTGCTATCCCCTCCCCCCTTTTTCCACCCCGAAAGGTGACGTGTGGGGCTCTGACCAAACAGTAATCACTTGACTCACAGCTCCCAGCACAACTGTAAGTAAAAGCCTCTGCTCCTGTTCTAGTGGATATGTTGGTTGAAAGCTTCACTTTTGACCAATAATAAACTTAGTCCTTTCAGTCTTAAGTTCCAAGTTATGCTTTTATATAATCACCATTTCTGTTAGGTATTGTACTTATCATGGAGAATGATTTCTTAAGCAGTGGGTAACCTTTGTCTCCTTCTAGCTTGGAATGACAGCTCGGGTCATCTGCCAACCAAAGACACGTGTTGAAGGAGATGGACTGAAGTCCTGAGACGTCACTTTTTGATCTACCTACCTGATTAATTGTAGGCAACAGCAGGCAACTACCCCTCATCTTTGCAGTGTTAAAGAACCTGCGTTCCTGTCATCTGGACTGACTATTCAGGGCTATAGACTCTGTGAAGAACTAGTCGTTGGGTTGTCACTCAACACCTGTGACCCCCCCCCCTCACATCATCAGGAACAGCTATAATTTCTACCAGACGGTGTCAACAACAACCAGACACCCAAGTTTAACTGTATATATTAGCGTTGGATTCAGATATCATTTATATTTTTAGTTTTTCATTTTTCTTTCAAGTAGGATACACCTTCATGTTTCAATGTTTTATCTTTGCATTACTAAATAATAAAGTGTTTATCTTTGTGAATTATTTTTTTCTATTCATTAATTTTCCTGAGGAGGAGCCAGCCTTGGTAATACTGTCTGAATTTGTTACAGGGCTGAGTAAGCCTTCACAAGTGGCGACCTTGCCAGGATCAACTCGACTGAATCAAGATTCAACTCCATCTCGAATCTACCATTGAACTTCAATGTCGCATACCACAGACGGTTACTACCAGCCCTGAATAATCATTCTCTACAGTACAGGTATTGAAAAGATATGGCGATTGTTATAGTCTCAATTTATTGTAAGTCAAGTCAAGGCAGGGTACACTAGTTAATTCTGTCACTTTTATTCTTGAGCTTGAAACGATTTGCAGGAATAGACTCTAGGGACCCGAGATTTTCCAGTGACAAGTTGTTTCATTGAGCTGTGTTTATTATATCAAGGGAACTGTTGTAGGACACTCTTGATTTTTTGGTGAGATGATTGAATGGTCAAGGGCCCCCATTCTACTTGCTGTTTGGTCGGAGCCGGCATAGAACCCTCTGTTTTCATTCACATATACTGTTTAATAGAAACAGGGATCGAACCCTCCGATTTATTTACAGTTTGAGCGGAGCAGGAATAGAACCCTCCGTTTTCTTTGATATATCCGTTACCTTTCCCCCTGGTAGTTTAAGTTATTCTTGCAAGTATGGAGGAATACCAGTTTTGGATGAACGCTGGGAGTAAGTTAGGAATAACGGGGAAAAATTTAGAAGCTTTCATTAGTGCTAAGGTCCAGAAAATAATTAAAAAGGAGATAGAGAGAATCGAGAGAGAGGAGAAAAAGGTGAGAGATCGAATTGAAAGAGAGAACCAAGAAAGACAGTTAGAAAAAGAAAGAGAGGAGAAAATGGAGAGAGAGAGAATCGAAAGAGGAAAAAAAGGAGAAAGAGAAAATCGAGAGAGAGGAGAAAAAGGAGAGATCGAATTGAAAGAGAAAATCTAGAAAGACAGTTAGAAAGAGAAAGAGAGGAGAAAAAGGAGCGTGATAGACTTGATCGTGAGGAGAGAGCTAAAGTATATGAGCAACAAGTTAAATTAAGAGAACTTGAGGAAAGAGCAAAAGAAAGAGAAGTTGAGGAAAGAGCTAGAGAACGTGCGGATAGAGCTAGAGAATATGAATTAAGGGAAAGAGAAAAAGATTGCGAGGTAGAGAAATTTTACCTTGAATTAGAGAATAAAAAGTTAACTTTTACACAACAACAATTAGAGGAAGGAGTAGTGGAACAACGTGCAGTCAGTGCACATATTCCAACACCTAATTTATCTCCCTTCACAGAGGGGGAAGACATAACTTCATACATTATCAGGTTTGAAAATACCGCTACCCTCTGTGAATGGCCTGCTGACACCTGGGCTACCAGGTTAGGAATGTTATTTTCTGGTACAGCCTTGAATATCTATGCAACTTTGTCGCAGGATATCATATGTAATTATAACCTCCTACTGAAGAAGGCAATCCTTAAAGCATATTAAAAAACACAAATTCTTATAGGAAAGGTTTCAGGTATGCCACCTTACAGCCTGACCAGAACTTTCAGCAGTTACAGGTAACACTCTTTCGTTTGTTTGACTTTTGGATAGAGTGTTCAGGAATTGATCACAGTTATGAATCTCTTAGAGACTTCATGGTTGCTGACCAGTTCCTGACAGCTCTTCCTCACGAGATGCGAACATTCATCAGAGAACGTAACCTAATTAAAGCTGAGGAAGTTGCTGAGGCCGTTGACTTGTATGCTGAGGCTCACAATTCCTATAAAGACCTAAAGGGATAGAACCCTAATGACAATGGTTCACCTGAACCAAAGGTTAAGAAACCTACAGTAGAAAAAAGTCACCAGCTATTACACCAACATGTCATCGGTGTGGTGGTATCTGGACATAAACGTCCAGATTGTCCTTCCGAGAAAATTGAGAAAGTTTGCAGATGTTTTGTTGATGGTAATGACCAAGCACCCTTCTGTTCAGGAACAGTTAATGGTATAAAAGTCTCAGACATATTACATGACACTGGATGTACGTGCATTGTAATTTCGGACAAACTGTTCCCTCGCTTTAAAACCTCTCGAGTGTCCTCTATTCTTTCAGACTACTTGGGTCATGAAAATACTTTCCCTACAATACGTTGTTACTTGAAAACTAAATGGTTCACCGGTTGGACTAATGCGGTACTAGCCCCAATTACTTGTTCTATAATAGTGGGTAACATTAAATGTGCCGTTCTTCCTTCAGTGGCGGATCTTTCACCACCACCCATGGACCTAAGTTTTCCAGCTCCTGTTCCTTGCAAGTTAAATAACCCCGTTAACAATTCCGCACCGGAAGCTGCATTGTCTCATACGGTTCATTTGGGAGTAGAAACAGATGATACTGCTCTCGATATTGAGGTAGCAGGATCACCTGTCCACTCGTCGGGTGAAAGTAAGGGTATTGCCTCCGGCACTCTCAGTGTCTTAAACTAGGGCTCAGACCAAAGCCCAGGCTTCTCCTACCTCCTCTTCTCCCACTGTAAGTCCTTTCATTTTCCCAGATTTTATGTCCAAGAATGACTTTGTCAATATACAGTGCGATTGCCCTTCACTTCTCGATTGTCATAATCAAGCTTTAAACAACAAAGTTATCCATGGGAGATACATATCTCATAAGTTTGAATATATTAATGGTGTCTTATATAAATCGGTCTTTAAATCTCATTCTTCAGTGATAGATTATTCCCTCCTTGTTGTTCCTAAACCATGTCGAGAGACTGTTCTTCAAATGGCTCATGATTTGCCAGTGACCGAACACTTGGCCCATAGTAAGACGTAACATAAACTTAAACACTTATTTTTGGCGAAACATGTATTTACAGGTTACAAAGAAGTATAGTTCTTGCAATAGGTGTCAGGTGCTTACTGCACAAAATACACACTCCTAGTTCCTCTATATTTATTAAATCTAAAACTTACCTCGTGCAGAAACGAGATACTCCACCATTAAAAAGGGATGTTTAGCCCTTGTGTGGGAGTATCTCCAAGCTTAAATTTTATTTACTGGGAAAAGAATTTGTTTTAGAGACGGATCACAAACCTTTGATATACCTAGAAACTTTTAAGGGAACCAACAGTCGCCTCTTGAGGTGGACATTGGCTCTCCAAGCTTTTAAGTTCCATATTGTATATATCAATGGTTCATCCAAATATTTCCCTGACTGGTTAAGTCGTGACAGTCAGTAGAAAATCTGTTGCCTTACGCGACTTCTACGTGTTAGAACTTTTTCCTCGCCTATTCTTCTTATACTCCTTGACTATAAGTCTTGGTATGGGGGAGTGTGAGGGAAAAGTTCAACAGATAGGAGTAGCGAGTTAGTATATGGTGACGATAGTTTGATTGCCAGCTGTTTGTTAAGGTAGTCAGTCTAGCTCCAGCTATCCCCTCCCCCCTTTCTCCACCCCGAAAGGTGACGTGTGGGGCTCGGACCAAACAGTAATCACTTGACTCACAGTTCCCAGCACAACTGTAAGTAAAAGCCTGCTCCTATTCTAGTGGACTTATCGGTTGAAAGCTTCACTTTTGACCAGTAATAAACTTAGTTTTTTCAGTCTTATGTTCGACATTATGCTTTTAGATAATCACCATTTCTTTTAGGTATTGTACTTATCATGGAGAATGATTTCTTAAGCAGTGGGTAACCTTTGTCTCCTTCTAGCTTGGAATGACAGCTCGGGTCATCTGCCAACCAAAGAAAAGTGTTGAAGGAGATGGACTGAAGTCCTGAGACATCACTTTTTGATCTACCTACCTGATTAATTGTAGGCAACAGCAGACAACAATCCCTCATCTTTGTAGTGGTAAAGAACCTGCGTTCCTGTCATCTGGACTGACTATTCAAGGCTATAGACTCTGTGAAGAACTAGTCGTTGGGTTGTCACCAACACCTGGGACCCCTTGTGGCATGCAAAGAGTACGTAACCTTTATTCGGCGCATGTACACACCCTCATTTACAGGCTATCTCCCCCAACCAGCGAACCAGGTTGCTAAGAGTTGATGATGGGGCCCCATCGTTCAACTAGTGACCAGGTTCTAGCCAATAAGAAGGTGGGATTGGCAATCGCAGAGGTTATGTGGATACCGCTCTCCTGTCTGCCCTTGTCATTCCCATTCTAGAGCTGGTTGAGCACGGTCTGCTATCTTGTGGCTTCTATTTCTGCCTTGCTTACCGTGACGTGCACTATACTTATTACTGTACATAGTGTACATATTGCTGTTCTAAATTGAAGGATAATATAAGTCTAAACTTTTTCTGCTGTGTTTCTTTTGCTCCCATTACACCTGGGATAACAGGCCTTTGAAATCCTAGGTTGTAATACCCCTTGAAGATTGAGACACTTATGCAGCATATGGGAATCTTTATTCAGGAAACGTTTCGCCACACAGTGGCTTCATCAGTCCAATACAAAGAGAAAGGCGTAAGGAGAGGAGTAGTACGAGGTAATCAGTAGTATGATGAAGCCACTGTGTGGCGAAACGTTTCCTGAATAAAGATTCCCATATGCTGCATAAGTGTCTCAATCTTTAACTTGTCGGTTTTTCAAACCATTCATCACACCTGTGACCCCCCCACATCATCAGCAATGGCAACAATTTCTACCAGACGGTGTCAACAACAACCTGACAACCCAGTTTAACTGTACATATTAGCGTTGGATTCAGATATCATTTATGTTTTTCATTTTTCATTTTTCTTTCAAATAGGATACACCTTCATGTTTCAATGTTTTATCTTTGCATTAATAAATAGTGTTTATCTTTGTGAATTATTATTTCTTTTTCTATTCATTAATTTTCCTGAGGAGGAGCCAGCCTTGGTAATACTGTCTGAAGTTGTTACAGGGCTGAGTAAGCCTTCACACCCTGGCTTTTCGTCCTACACTCTGATGTGTACTCACCTATTTTTACTCGCCTATTTGTGGGTGCAGGGGTCGAGTCATAGCTCCTGGCCCCTCCTCTTAACTGATTGCTACTAGGTCCTCTCTCCCTGCCCCATGAGCTTTATCATACCTCGTCTTAAAACTATGTATGGTTCCCGCCTCCACTACGTCACTTTGTAGGCTGTTCCACTGCCTGACAACTCTGACTGAAGAAATACTTCCTAACATCCCTTTGACTCATCTGAGTCTTCATCTTCCAATTGAGACCCCCTGTTTCTGTGTCCCATCTCTGAAACATTCTGTCTTTGTCCACCTTGTCTATTCCATGCAGTATTTTATGTGTCGTTATCATGTCTTCCCTGATCCTCCTGTCCTCCAGTATCGTCAGGCCAATTTCCCTTAACCTTTCTTAGTAGGACAATCCCTTAGCTGTGTGACTAGTCTTGTTGGAAACCTTTGCACTCTCTAATTTCTTGACGTGCTTGACCAGGTGTGGATTCCAAACTGGTGCAGCATACTCCAGTATGGGCCTGACGTAAATGGTGTACAGTCTTTTGAATGATTCCTTACTGAGGTATCGGAACGCTATCCGTAGGTTTGCCAGGCGCCCGTATGCTGCAGCAGTTATCTGATTGATGTGCGCCTCAGGAGACGTGCTCGCTATTATACTCACCCCAGGATCTGTTTCCTTTGGTGAGATATGCAGTGTTTGGCCACCTAGACTATACTGTGTCTGCGGTCATTGCCCTTTCCCGATCTTCATGACTTAGCATTTGGTAGGATGGTTAAATTCAAGGAGCCAGTTGCTAGACCAGGCTTGTAGCCTGTCCAGGTCTCTTTGTAGTCCTGCCTGATCCTTGACCAATTTGATACTCCTCATTAACTTCAAATCATCTGCCAACAAGGACTCTTCTGAGTCTATCCCTTCCATTACGTAATTCACATACACCAAAAACGGCACAGGTCCTAGGACTGACCCTTTTGGAACCCTGCTTGTCACAGGCGCCCACTCTGACACCTTGTAATGTACAATGACTCGTTGTTGCCCCCCTGTCAAGTATTCTCTGATTCATTGCAGTGCTTTTCCTGTTGTGTGCCTGATCCTCTAGCTTTTGCAGTAACCTCTTCTGAGGAACTGTCGAAGGCCTTCTTGCAGTCCAAGAAAATGCAGTCTATCCACCCCTCTCTCTCTTGTCTTCTGTCACTTTGTCATAAAACTCTATTAGGTTTATGACAGAGGATATTCCTTCTCTGATACCGTACTGGTTGTCGATTATACACTTGTTTCTTTCCAGGTGCTCCACCACTCTCCTCCTGATGATCTTCTCCATGACTTTGCATACTATACACGTTAGTGATACAAGTCTGTAGTTTAATGTGTGTTTGGGTGTATGTGTATGTGTGTGTGTACTCACTGACCTATACGTGCTTGCAGGGCACGAGTCCTAGCTCCTAGCTCTTCCTCTTCATAGGTCATTACTAAGCCCTCTCACTGCTTGTGAAGGCTTACTCAGCCCTGTAACAACTTCAGACAGTATTACCAAGGCTGGCTCCTCCTCAAGAAACTTAAGGAATAGAAAAAGAAATAATTCACGAAGATAAACACTTTATTATTTATTAATGCAAAGATAAAACATTGAAACATGAAGGTGTATCATATTTGACAGAAAAATGAAAAATGAAATGAAAAAATGACATTTGAATTCAACGCTAATATGTACAGTTATACTGGGGTGTCTGGTGGAGGTTGACACCGTCTTGTAGAAATTGTAGCCGTTACTGATGATGTGGGGGGGGGGGTCACAGGTGTTGGTGACAACCCAACGACTAGTTCTTCACAGAGTCTATAACCTTGAATAGTCAGTCCAGATGACAGGAAAGCAGGTTCTTTACCACTACAAAGATGAGGGGTTGTTGTCTGCTGTCGCCTACAGTTAATCAAGTAGTTAGATCCAAAAAGTGACGTCTCCGGACTTTTGCAAAAGTCCTTCTCCTTCAACACTTCTCGTTGGTTGGCAGGTGACCCGATCTGTCATTCCAAGCTGTAAAGAGACAGGTTACCCACTGCTTAAGAAATCACTCTCCATGATAAGTGTAAGATACTTAAAAAAGGTGGTGGTTATCTTAAAAGTCTCATGTGGAGCTTAAAACTGAAAGGACTAAGTTTGTTCTTGGTCAAAAGTGAAGCTTTCAACCAATATCCAATAGAATAGGGGCAGGATTTTACTTACAGTTGTGCTGGGAGCTGTGAGTCAAGTGATTACTTTTTGGCCAGAGCCCCACACGTCACCTTTCGGGGAGGGGAGAAACGGGGGGAGAGGGGATAGCGGGAGCTAGACTTACCCTACCTTAACAAGCAGCCGGCAATCAAACTATCGTCACCATATACTTACTTGCTACTCCTATCTGTTGAACTTTTCCCTCACACTCCCCCATACCAAGACTTATAGTGAAGGAGTATAAGAAGAATAGGCGAGGAAAAAGTTCTAATTATTATTATAATCAAGGGGGAAGCGCTAAACCCGGAGGATTATACAGCGCCTGGGGGGGGGGGATGTGGAAGGCATTCAGGCTTAATTCGGGGAACTGGAGAAAGATCCAATTCCCTAAATCAAGAGCCCCTCACCAACATCAAGGAACCTTCCTTGAGGGGTAAAAAAAAGTTCTAATATGAAGTCGCGTAAGGCAACAAATTTACTGACTGTCACGACTTAACCAGTCAGAGAAATAATTGGATGAACCATTGATATACACAATGAAACTTAAAAGCCTGGAGAGCCAATGTCCACCTCAAGAGCCGACTGTTAGTTCCCTTAAAAGTTTCTAGGTATATCAAAGGTTTGTGATCCGTCTCTAAAATGAACTTTTCCCAGTAAATTAAATTTAATCTTGGAGATACCCCACACAATGGCCAAACATTCCTTTTCTATGGTGGAGTATCTCGTTTCTGAAGGAAGGAGTTTCCGGCTTAGAAAGCATACAGGGAAGGGAGTACCATCATGGTATTGTAGTAACACCGCACCTAAGCAAGTAATGGAGGCATCAGTTCTTAAACAAAATGTTTTATTAATATCTGGAATCTTAAGTATAGGGTTGTGAAAGCTTACTCAGCCCTGTAACAACTTCAGACAGTATTACTCAGGCTGGCTGCTCCTCAGGAAAATTAATGAATAGAAAAAGAAATAATTCACAAAGATAAACACTATTTATTAAATCAAACATAAAACAACAAAACATGAAAGGTATATCCTATTTGAAAGAAAAATGAAAAATGAAATGAATAAAATAACATTTGAACTCAACACTAATATCTACAATGGTGTCTGGTGTTGGTGACACTGTTGTTGAAACCGTAGCCGTTGCTGATAAGGGGGGGGGGGTCGCAGGTGTTGGTGACCATCCACTGGCTAGTTCTTCACAGTATACCAGTGAGTATTCTATCCCGAAGACAGGAAAGCAGGTTCTTTACTGCTGCAATGCTGTGGAGTTACGTCCTGCAATTTCATACAAGTGCACAGGTAGTGAGATCAAATTGGCGAAGTCTCTGGACGTTAGTCCTACTCCATCCGTTGTACTCGTTGATTGCCAGGTGACCCTCACTGACATCCAAGCTGGAAAGATACAGGTTACCCACTGCTTAAATAATCACTCTTCATGGTAGTGTACAATATTCGAAAGATGTGGTGATTATTACAACAGTCAACCTAGAGCAAGACTGAAAGGACTAAGTTTATTATTGGTCAAAAGTGAAGCTTTTAACCAATAAATCCACTAGAATACAAGGCAGGCATGTACTTACAGTAGAGTTGGGAGCTGTGAGTCTAGTGATTTACTGTTTAACCAGAGCCCCACACGTCACCTTTCGGGGGGGAGGAAGAGGGAGGGGAAGGGATAGCTGGAGCTAGACTGACCCTACCTTAACAAGTAGCCGGCAGACAAACTATCAATTTCAGGGAGGGGGAGAAAAGGCGGGAAAAACGGGAGGGTGACTTACCCTACCTTAACTAGTAGCCGGCAGACAAACTATCAATTTCAGGGAGGGGGAGAAAAGGCGGGAAAAACGGGAGATTGACTTACTCTACCTTAACTAGAAGCCGGCAGTGAAACTACTGATACTATATATATTCCCTGTACACCTATCTATTGAACTTTTCCCTCACAAGGGTCCTTAGAGAAGATGTCCTTAATCTCATTAAACTTTTCTCGAGCTACGTCGGAAAGTTCAAGAGGTTCCTTCACAGACTTTTTAAGGTAGTCAGATAAGATGCCTGTAAGATCGGTGAGGTTCAGGATAACTGTGCATAAAAATTTACAGAACCAAGAAAGCTACGCATGACCTTCTTGGTTTTGGGGAATTTAAATTCTAATAAAGCTTTGATCTTACTGGGGAGAGGCTGCAAAGAGTTATTAGAAAGGATCAGTCCGAGATATCTACTCTTGTTATACCCAAGGAAGCATTTCCTCGGCTTGGCAGTGAGGCCATGTGAGCGTAACCTACATAAAACTGTTGTTAATGTTTGGATATGCTCGCCCCATGTGGATGTCATTACGTAAATGTTATCAAAATAAACTGAAACATTTGGCATATTACCCAAGACCTTTCTCATCAGTCTCACGTAGGTAGCACAGGCAGTTACCAAACCGAAGGGCATAGTTCTATACTGCATCAGTCCTTGGTGTGTAGGAAAAGCGGTGTACTGCTTAGAAGAATTATCTAACATCACTTGATATGCCTGCGCAATATCAATCTCTGAAAAGAAGGAAGAGTCAAAATTTGTGTAGATCGCTTTTTATTAAGGGCATAGGCTCAGTATCCCACCGAGTTATAGCATTAAGGCCTCTGAAGTCAAAAGCAAGTCTATATGAATTATCCTCCTTCTTAACCATGACTACTGGTGAGCAATATGCACATACTGAAGGTTCAATGATCTTTAGTTTTAATAATTTGTCTACCTCTCAGTCAAATCCATCCCTAAGGTGAACTGGAACTGGGTATAATTTTCGTTTGATAGGATTGTCCGTCACTAAGTCAATCTTATGGACTACCGTGGAGGTAACACCTGGAATATCAGTAAAGACGTCTGAAAAGTTACTCACACATTGAAGTAGTTCATGTCTCTTATTGTCATCCAAAGATTCATTAATATTAATGTTGGTTGCGTCCGAGTGGTCAAGAGTCACCAAGTCATGTAGTTCTCTGTCATAGTCTACGTTAGAGGTGTCAATTACGCACACTTTACACTCCTCAGTTGTCTTATCAAGTTCGTGTGGAAAAACTAAATCAAAGTTATTCAAACAGTTAACCGAATTTCTTCGGTAATAATTCTTAAGAATGTTGATATTATAAAGCTTAGGTTTCCCCTTGACTTCTATGAGGTAGTCAACCTTCCCACAAATTTTTATCACCTTATATGGACCTTTCCATGCTACTAATAATTTATTTGACTTGATAGGCAAAAGTATAAGAACTTCATCTCCTACTTTAAAACTTCTCCTCTGACTTTTGGAATCAAAATAGGTTTTGTACTGGTCCATTGACAAGCTTAAGTTTTTCGAAACTATGTCAGAGGTCTCCTCAAGTTTGGATCTAAGGTCAAGAAGAAACTGGTAAGAAGACTGAACCTCAGCATTTACGTCCTCATTAGTCCATAAGTCATGAAGGATGGACAATGGACCTCTGGCCTGTCTACCATAGAGAAGTTCAAAAGGTGAAAACCCCAAAGAGTCACTGGGAACTTCCCTCATGGCAAACAAAGCACAGGGTAGGTAACGATGCCACTCCTTAAAATGGACTTGAGAACCGAGTGCTGGCGCTCAATCCTCCCATTACAGCTGGGATGATAGGGTGTTGTGAAGAGAGGCTTCACTCCCAGAAGTTGGTATAGATGTTGCATTAAGTCAGATGTGAATTGTGTCCCACGGTCAGACAAAATTTTTTTTTTTTATATTTTATTTAAAAAGCACAATACATATTCATATGTATACTATGCATACGTTACATAAACTAAGACATGTTATCCATTAAATATGAAACAACAATTCCACATTCCCTATCCCAGCTCTTAACCTATACTTAATAGTCACACTTCAATTTAACATTATTGCCATCCCCAAAAATTCAATCATGCATGTGACTACACAAAAGGCAACCCACACCCAAACATACAGTAAGGTTTAATAAATTCAAATACAGTTTCTTACTCACAAAAGACTATATAATCCAAAGAAAATCACACGTAGTACATTATACATAAAAGGCTATATACAAAGTCATACCCATATAATCGGTTCCTTACCCCCTCATTTTAACAACGAATACAAGAACGTATAAGTGATTAATAAAAAGAACTATACTGGATATTATCAAAATTCCTCTACCACACATTCCAGAACTTAAATAACACGTTACCCTTAGGTGAATTACCACCATTTACAAACCCCTTTTTAACAAATTAATAAACCAGTGCATACAAAAAATATTTTCATGCACAGTTTTGACAAGTTATTATTATTATTATTAAATATTCGCCGGTATTCTTCCGGCCCGGGCCTTTTCCAAGTGGTGGCCCGGCCTTGGCTCCCTCTTTAGGGAGTGTCTGAGACCTAAGTCTCCCATGGGAGGAGGCACAAGTACCTCCTCATCTTTGGGACCAACTGTCCCCAGGCCTAGCCACAAGCTAGGCCTCTCTGGTCTGCCATCCCCGCCCCAAGGGGGCAAATGGGAATGACAGTCTTATGAGCTAAAGGCTCGGGCTCAGGCACCTACCCTACCCTAGAAGGGTTAGGCATGGTGTCGATGTTTTGACAAGAAAAAAAAAAAAAAAAAAAAAAACCTCAAGTAACCTAACAATCAAAATACATAAGAACACAGATATGTACATTATGTTACTACACGGACACACTTGTATAATTGGCAGAATATACATCCACAATATTCCATATCAATAATAAAAAACAACAACCATGAAAATCAGAACATCATTGTATAACATGTGTTTTACACAAATTATAGGATACACTTCTTTAAACAACCTATGTACATATTTAATATAAACCATATCAAATGGGTTCTCACAAGGACGGGGCAAACTTGTTAATGACTAAACAAAATTCTAATCTCCCTATCTGAAACACAATTAAACCTCCTTGACTAAGTCATATTCTTCACATTCTCTTGTGCCAAGGTATTACAATCCTTCTTTTATAAAGAAGTACCGTTATAAAGGAAATACTTGTATACTAATTATCTAAAGAAAAACTAATCAAGGGTAATATGGAAAGTACTTGCAGCTACACGTTAAAACTACTAAAAAAAAAAAAACTTGACTAACATTCGTCTCTCGACCTGCGGGGAGAGAGGACGCTTCTACTGGTTCTCTTGCACGCCACCTGGTGAGGAAAACATAGTATTAGCACCAAGATGGCGGACCGACTGTACCGACGCATAAATACAGTCTGCATTCAGCTGGTTAGAGGATCTTTAAGCAACGACACGATGAACGTTCTCCTGCCAAGCATTATCAGGGACTGTTATGGCATCCCCAATGAAGAGCTGTATGGTGTGGCATTGAATGGAATGTCAAGGGTCTTCGTGAAGTTCATGAGGGCTGACTTCTACTCTACCATCGTAGATGAATTTCAAGAACGACGGATGAGCATCAATTCGGCAGTGGAAGTATGCTTGCATGATGTGTCTAAGTATTTTACTTGGGTGAAGGTAAGGAATGTACCTTTTGAGGCAACAGCATACAGCTTACAAGAAGTATTCAGTGGTTATGGAACTGTACACTCGACGAGCATGGGAATGTGGAGGGACGGCCCTTATGAGGGGATGCCGGAAGGATCCTGCACACTGAAAATGACCCTGAGGAGACCGATACCATCATATGTTACATTGCGTAACCATAGAACACAGGTTTTTGTACACTATGCGGGGCAGAGGAAGACGTGCCGTTTATGTGACTCTTATGAGCACATGGTGGCACAATGCCCCAGGAGACAGGAGCCAAGGCGTCAGGAGACAGCCTCTGTGGATACGCCATTAGAAGCCACGGATGTTATGACGGGTGAAGTGGAAAGACGGGGTACAGGCCTATGGAGTGAGGAGGTCGACAGGGCAGAGGTGGTTTTGGAGACGTGTGTTACACTACCAGTGGAAACGGGGGGGGAGGGAATATCGCCGTCAGACAGGCCGTTAGATAATGCAGAGTCAGCTCAGGACGGGATTTTGGAGGCTGTGCTGAAGGATTTTTTGGAAGAGTCGGAGATTGGTGTGGAAAGTGATGTGAGGTCAGGTGATGACAAGGTGATGGATGAACAGAAGCAGGGTAAGGAAGACTTGAGTGAGGTTCGAAAGGAGAGCAATGTGGTGGTGGAGGTCCATCAAGAAGATGTGGTTGCAGAAGAAATGTATGTAGAGGGTAGCTCCCGCAAGAGATCAGCGGGGGCATCAGACATGGACGAGGTCCTCACACCAGCGCAGAGGCCTGGGAAGAAGATGTGGGCAGCTGTGGTTGCAAAGGCAAGTCAGGGAGGCGGGGGGGGGGGGCAATGGGAAGCTAGGTGGGAAGGGACAGGGAGGGGTTGGAGGGCAGGAACGAGGGATTGATAGAGAAGAACCGAGACCTATGAAAGGAGGACCAAGTAAGCCTCAGCGGCACAGGGGTAAGCCGCCATTCTTGTAAAATTCAGGTGTGTAACTTTCAATGTAAACGGTCTTAAAAACGAGGTCAAGAGGGTATGGTTAGAGTGGGTTTTGAGGAGATTTAGTATTGATGTCTGTTTTTTGCAGGAACATAACCATAGGTTAGGATGTGAGTTGTTGTTGAAAGGTTATAGGTTGTTTACATGTGATGCTTTGAGGTTGAAAGGAGGTGTGGCTGTGGCGGTAAAGGAGACCAGTCCTTTGCGTATCCTGGGTTGGGAGGAGGGGGGGGGTGGGAGGGTTGTCAGGGTGGATGGGTTTTGGGGGGCCAGGAGGGTTAGTTTTGTAGGTGTGTACATGCCAGCAACTAGTAACACTAGAGTGAAGGTGGATTTTGTACGCGAGGTTCTGGTATATCACTTGAGAGGTTTACCTGCTTTTACGGTGATTGGTGGGGATTGGAATTGTGTCATTAGGAAGGGTGATGTGGTTCCGAGGGGGGCGGGTTGTGTTTTGGGGGTTCTGCGGGATGTTTTGCGAGATGTTGGAGCAGTAGATGTGGTGGGAAGTAGGGGATATGGAGTGGAGCACACTTTTATTCGTAGGGGATATGAGGCACGGTTAGATAGGATTTATGTTAGGCAGGGCATAGGTGTGGAGAGGGTGAGGACTATCGATGTGGGTTTTTCTGATCATCGTGCTGTTATAGCAGATTTGAGGGTAGATGGCATAGTGAGGGTTTATGCAGGATATTGGAAATTAAATGTGAGGCTACTTAGGGAAGAGGGTGACCCTACGGGGTTTGAAGATTGGTGGAAATCCTTGTGGGAGACTAGGAATATGGAAATGGATTTGCTGGATTGGTGGGAAATGAGGGCTAAAGTTGAAATTGGAAAATTTTTTAAAGTACGGGGTAAGGAGATGGCTAGGTGGAGCTATGGCCTACAAAATTATCTTGAGGGTCAGTTAAATGACTGTTATGCAGAGGAACGTGTGGGGCGGAGTGAGGATATGGAACGTTTGCGAAATAGGTTGGCGGAAATTCACAATGAAAAATTTGAGGCAATTCGAGTTAGGGCAGGGTTGGAGGATGTCTTAAGGGGAGATAGGCCATCGGGTTTTGTATTAAGGAGGTTTAAGGAACGGCAGGCGAAGACCACCTTGGCGTATATTGTGGCAGGTACAGGGGGGGGTGGCTTTGAGGAGGGTCAAGGCCTATCCACAACGGAAAATATTAGTTTGTATGCAGATTTTTGGTTTAGGGAGAAGTGGAGGAGGGTTGGCAGGGGAGTGGGTGAGGGACGGTTTGGGGATGAAGGGTTTAATAGAGTATTAAGTGAGCAGGACAGTGACAGAATCGAGGGTAGTATTAATGTAGAGGAGGTGGAGGAGGCAGTTTTTGGGATGTGCCAGGGTAAAACCCCAGGCATAGACGGAATACCAAACGATTTTTATAGGTATCATTGGGGGAGTGTACGGCATTGTCTGGTGGGGGTTTTGAATTGTATGTTAAGTAGTGGGAGGATGGGGAAATCACAAAGAACGGGTGTCACGGTTTTAGTGCCCAAAAAGAAGGAATGCCGAGTTTTGAATGATTACCGTGCGATTACGTTAATGTGCTCGGATTACAAAATTTTTGCTAAGGTTTTGGGCAACAGAATGAGGAAAGTGTTGGGTTTAGTGTTACATAGGGGACAGTTGGGAATTCCAGGAAGAAGGATGAGGGATGGACATGGTTTGATTAGGGATTTTCTAGAGAGATGTACGGGAGGGGGAATACTAGGTTTAGATTGGGTGAATGCTTATGATTGCGTGGACAGAGATTTCTTAGGGGTTTGCTTAGAGAGGTTGGGGTTTCAGGAGGGGGTAGTGAGGTGGGTGAACACCCTGTATGATGGGGCAGAGGTGAGGGTACAGGTTAATGGGAGGTTGGGTGAAAGTGTACCAATGGAGAGAGGTTTGAGACAGGGCTGTCCGATGTCACAGCTGCTCTTTGCGTGTGTGCAGAATCCTTTTTATGAGTCTGTTGAGAGGGTAATGAACAGTCAGGAGATGGAAGGGGGGTGCAAAGGGGGCATCGTTGGGTATGTGGATGATACTACTGTTTTGCTAAGGGGTAAGGAGGAGTTAAGGAGGGTGGGTAGAGTGATTCAGATGTTTGGTATGAATACCGGAATGAGAGTTAATACGGTGAAATCAAGGTTACTAGAGGTCGGTAATTGGATAGGGGGGGGCTTGGGGATAGGGTTAGGATGGACAGTGGTTGACAGAATCAAGGTATGTGGGATATGGTATTTGGCGGAAGTGCAGGCATGCAGAAGGGTAAATTCGGAGTCTGTCACGGGTAAGGTTTTAAGTAGACTAGGAGGTTTAAGTGCGAGGGACTTAGCTTTACATCAGAGGGTAGTGGTGGTAAATTCACTTGTCTATAGCAAGGTATGGGGGGTGGCAGAGGTTTTTCCCTTAGAGGTACGAGATATTGTGGAAATGCAGAGGAGGGTGCTGAAGTTTGTGTGGGGATTTGGGAGGGCATGGTTAAGTAAGGAGGTAGTTATGACGGATGTTCGGAGAGGGGGTTTAGGTTTGTTGCCTTTAGGACTGAGAGTAATGGCTGTATATATCAAGTGGAGGTATATGAGGGAAGGGGGTGTGAGGGGCGCTAAAGTAGGAAGAGTTATGGAGGAGGCACGTAAATGGTGGAGTGGGAAGGAATTGAGGGTTTGTGAAGATATGTTGAGATTTTTATTGACAGTGCAACAGGTGGATAAAATCAAAGTGAAACGGTTGGTGAGGGTAGTGAAAGGTCAAGGAATTATGCAAGGGGTAGCCGTGTATCCAACGTATGATTGGGGGGTTATTTGGAAAGATTTTAGTAAGCTTCGGATACCGGCTAGAGTAAGAGAATTAGTATATAGGTTTATCATGGGGATTCTGGCTTCCAAGGAAGTGTTACGTAGTATGGGGTTTGTGGAAGAGGCTTTTTGTCAGTTTTGTGGTGATGTTGAAACGGCGTTTCATGTGGTCTTTTTTTGTACTTCCTTGGAGGGGGTGAGATCATGGATGGGTGGGGTTATCAGACTGTTGGGGGGGGGGGTCGTTTGCCGCTTTTAAGGGCTTTACTACTGGATGTAAGGGGAGTTCCTAGGGATGTTGGAAGGGCTATAATGTATATCATAGTGGATTATCTGGACATTTCATGGGGAATGAGGGGATTAAGGGGTGATATGAGGATAAAAGCGTTGGCGGCCAGATTCTATAGGACGAAGTGTAGGAATAAGTTGGTTTATGGGGCGTCTTGGGAAAAAAGTTTCCCGGAAGGTTATAGGAATCTCACTGTGGGTTCCCTTAGGCGGGGTCCCTGAGGATGGACAAAGGAGTGGTCTCCCTATGGGGGAATGTAAAGGGGGGGGGGTGGTTTTTGGTTTATCTGGAACTGATGTAGTGTGTAAGAGGAAGGTAGTGAGAATTAGGTATGGATGGTAAGCCATGTTTCACGAGAATGTTTGTCATAGTGAGATATAAGTGTGATTTCCAGGGTTACATTTCTAAGCCTGATGGTTATGTTCACTGGGTTTAAAATTTCCTTGAAAGCCAGGATACCGAGCCCTTAGGATCTCGTTTTTAAGTAATTAGATTGGCACGTTGGTATCAACACAAAATTTTTATTCTTATAACTACTCTAGTTTTTTTTTTTTAGTCTCGGGTTCTTTAAATAATTTACATAGCCTAGTATTGTACCGCTAATGTGGCAAGTGGTGTATTATCTTGCATTTTGAGTGTGAACTTCACTATATGCAAGGTTTTGAATGTTTTGTAATTCATGGTTAACATTAATATTTGATATCATATCGGTGGTGTATATTCTTCTACTTATTACAGTGTAGGTGTATATGAATGTAAAGTTTCATATCTGTTTGAGTCTGTAAATTTTGTGTTTTTGTCTTGATTCATGCACTACCAACTTTTAGGTTTTGATGAGGTCAGGGTGTGACCTTTCATTAGGATAATTCAATGTATGTTATTTAGAACGGGGACTGTACATACGGGGAGGGGGGGGGTAGAAGTGTCAGCTGTGTCTGCACTGGCAATAATGATTATTATAAAAGGAGGGTTTATAGGTTATGTATATGGTTGTGGGGTTATGTATATGGTTGTAATATGGCCTTGATCTATGGGTTCTTAAAATGTACCGGGATTGTGTACTAGAGGTTTTGTAATATCTAGTATGGTTTTTAATTTTATACTATAATCATTATTGTATTTGCTCTGTTTATAAAATTCTGTATTGTAAGGATGTGGAAGGTTGGGTTTTCATTATTGTGGTGTATGTGTTAGGTATGATGCTCCTGTTTAGCCAAGTACTTGTGACATGCAAGTAAACTATATGTATTTTTTCTGTATACCGATCTGAGTTGTATATTAATTTAATTTATATATATGTATGTGTGTGTGTGTGTGTATATGTATATATATATATGTATGTGTATGTATGTATTGTCATCAATACTAAGTACTTCTATAAAGTTACTGTGGATGGGGTTAGGGTTATTGACTAGTTTGTAATGTTGGTGTTTAATTTCATGTTCGGAGAGGTATGAAGTTCACTGTATGTACCATTTATTTTATATTTCACCGTGGTTTGTTTTGTAAGTCATACAATGTATTATGTATAAGCAGTTATTTAAATAAAATATAAAAAAAAAACCTATCGAAAAACTTGAATCCCATCTCCCCCCATATATTAACCTATTCCTACACCTTGTCCTATAAAACCTCGCTGCTAACGCTTTTATCCTCAACTGCCCTACAATCTGCCTCATACCCCAAGAAACATGCAAATAATCTGCCATGACATACATCAAAGCCCTACCCACCTCACTTGCTACCCCACTAACATCCATTGACAACGATCTAAGAAAAGACCAACTCCCCCCCCCAACAGCCTAATAACCCCCGCCATCCAGACTCTCACCACTTCCAAAGATGAACAAAAATATACCACATGATATGCCGTCTCCTCCTCCCCACAGAATAAACATGTTGCCTCTCTAACAAACCCCATCTTATGCAACATATACTTAGATGCCACCACACCCATTAGAAAACGATACACCAACTCCCTAACCCTTGCTGGTATCCGAAGCGTCCTGAACTCCCTCCATATGACCCTCCAGTTATACATGGGGTATACTGTGACCCCCTGCAATGCACCCCTTCCCCACACCACACCCACCACTGCTTTTACCTTCAACCTTTTTACCTGCCCCACTGCCAACATGAATCTTATTACATCTTCACACTTTCTCAAATCCCTACCACTCCACCAGTTTCTAGCATCCCTCATCACCCTATCCACCCTAACACCCCCCTCCCCCCCCACCCTTAAATACCTCTGCTTAATATATAAAACCATTACCCTAGACCCTAAGTCCAACAAACCTAGACCCCCCCTTTTCACCTCCGTCATGACCACATCTTTGGACAACCAGGCCCTCCCAAACCCCCACACAAACCTCAACACCCTCCTCTGTATTTCCTGTATATCCTGCACCCTCAAAGGGAACACCTCCGCTACACCCCAGACCTTGCTATACACCACCGAATTAATTACCAACACCCTCTGCTGTAACGCCACTTCACTGGCCCTCAAACCTTTTAACTTGCCTATAACCCTACTCGTGACTGCTTCTGAGTTAATCCTCCTACATTCCTGCAATTGCTTCATATACCATATCCCACACACCTTAATTCTATCACAAACCGTCCATCCCATCTCCTCCCCCAATCTCCCCCCAACCCATGTTCCTACTTCTAATAACCTAGACTTTGCTAAATTAACTACCATTCCTGAAACATACCCAAATCTCCTAATGACCTCTCCCACCCTACGTAAAGCCTCCCCTCTCGTAACTAACACAGTTGTATCATCCACATAACCTACTATACCCCCCATACTTCCCCCCCTCACCTCCCTCAATTCCTCGTCCACAGCCTCAAAGAAAGGATGTTGCACGCATGCAAAAAGCAACTGTGACAGCGGGCAACCCTGCCTTAATCCCTGTTCCATCATCACCGCCCCCCCAGCCTACCATTAACTTGCACCCTCATTACAGCCCCCTCATACAGCGTGCGCACCCACCTCACTACCCCCCCTCCAAAACCCAATTTCTCCAAACATCCCCACAAAAAGTCCCTCTTCACACAGTCATATGCCTGAGCCCAATCCAAGCCAAGGACGCCCCCTCCCTGACAGTTCTCTATAAAATCCCTTATCGCACTATGCCCATTCTTCATAGTCCTTCCCGGAATCCCATACTGTCCCTCATGTACTCTATTCCCAATTACCTTCTTTAACCTGTTCCCCAATACCTTCGCAAAAATTTTGTAATCCGTACACATTAACGACAACGGACGATAATCTCCCAAACCCTTCTCCTCTCCTCCCTTCTTTGGCACCAAGACAACGACCCCAGTTCTCTGTGTTTGCGCCATTCTGCCCCATTTCAACATATAATTCAGAACCTCCACTAGGCACTCCCTCAGAACCTCCCAATGTGCTTTGTAAAAATCATTAGGTAACCCATCTATTCCCGGTGCCTTCCCCTGACTCAACCCATTCACCACTTCCCCCACCTCCTCCCCCGTAATGCCTCCCTCCAACTCCCTATCCCTCTTCCCCATACCCTGCGGTACCCTAATCCCACTAAACGTTTCTATCCCACCTACCCCTCCCCTTCTCTTCCATTTCTCCGTAAACCAATCATCAGCATACCTACTAATAGAATCTGTGTCAGTGAGACCCTGTCCCCTCACATAACCCTCCCCACCCTCCACAACAATATGCGCCACGGTAGTCCTCAACTGTCTGTCCTTGAATTTTCTGAGAACATACCCGGTTGGCTTATCACCCTTTAGTACGTCCTCCAATCCTGCCCTGACCCTGAGTGCATCAAAACGTTCATTATGCATCTCTACTAAACGACTCCTAAGTTCCCCCATAACTCCTTCCCCTCCCTCCCTACTCCCCCCCGCATAACAATCATTCAACTGACCCTCTAAATAATTCTGCAATCCAAACCTCCAACGTGCCCTTTCCCTGCCCCTCTTCCTAAAAAATTCTACAATTTTCACCTTTGCCTGCAACTCCCACCAATCTAACAAATCCACCTCCTCATCCCTAGCCTCCCAAAAGCCCTTCCACCATGACTGAAAAGACCGACCTTGATCCTCCTCCTGTAAAAGCCTCACATTTAATTTCCAATAGCCCTGATATATTCTCGGAATACCATCCACCCTAAGATCAGCCAACACTGCTCTGTGGTCTGAAAAACCCACGTCTACTGTTCTAACTCTCTCCACTCCTATCCCCTGCCTCACATAAATCCTATCCAACCTTGCCTCATAACTCCCCTGTACATAGGTATACTCAACCTGATACCCCCCCCTGCCAACCACATCTACCACCCCGACATCACCCAATGCATCCCTTAAAACACCCAACACACACCCCGCCCCCCTAGGAACTACGTCTACATGCCTAATCACACAATTCCAATCACCTCCAATTATCGCTATGGCAGGTAAACCCCTGAGATGATATAACAAAACGTCACGAACAAAATCTGATTTTATCCTTACGTTACCAATCGCAGGCATATAAACTCCCACAAAACATACCCTACTCTCCCCCCACCACCCATCCACCCGAACAACCCTCCCCCCACCCCCCTCCTCCCACCCCATGACTCGCAAGGGACTGGTCTCCTTTACTAAAACAGCCACTCCGCCCTTTAAAAGCGTTGCCATGCTCACAAACAACTTATATCCTCTCAATCTCAACTCACTACCTGACTTATAGTTATGCTCCTGTAGGAAACCAACATCAACATCGTACCTTTTAAGGAACCACTCCAACCACACCCTTTTAACCTCAGTTTTTAAGCCATTAGCATTTATCGTTACACACCTGAATGATCAAGGAGAGGCGGCTTACCCCTATGCCGCTGTGGCTTGCTCACACTTCCCTTCAGGCTGCTTACACTTTCCTTATTACTCTTTTTAATAGAACTTCCTACCCCCCCTTGTCTCTCCCCCGATTTTCCCTGGACTCCCCCCCCTGTAGGTGAATTGCGGACCACCTCCGCCCAAACCTTCTTACCTGGTCTTTGCCCAGGTGTTAAAACATCATCTAATTCAGTCAGCCCCGCTGGTCTCTTCCTAGAGCTGCCTCCCAAAGCCACCTCTTCCTCAGGTACATCCTCCCTGTGTACCTCTGCCACTACAAGTGTATCCTTTCCAGTGTTCCCTACTACTTCCGACTTCTCACTCAGGCCTTGCAATTGCTGCTTTTCACTGATCCGTTCATCCATGTCCCCTTCTACCAAGGCCTCCTCCAAGAATTCCTGGAGCACTGACTCCAAGGACACCTCCTGTGTCGTCTCCACCACTTCCTCCACCACCTCAGATGTTGGAGAAGGAACTTCCTCCTCCACCGGGAGTGTGACACACGTCCCCATCTGTTCACCCTCCTTCTCCACCTCCTCACTCCATAGAGTAGTCCCATTCTTCGCCGCCTCCACCACACTCGCCTGCTGGATGTCCTCCACCGGGACTGACACCCCCGGGTCAACTCTACGTGCACATTGTGCCGCTATATGGTCAAAAGAGCCACAAAGACGACACGTTCTCCTTTGCCCCACATACGACACATATACCTGGTTTCTGGTGCCTGGCAACATTACATACGAAGGTATAGGCGTCTTTAAAGTCATCTTGATATTGTATGACCCTTCCGGGAGGCCCACATATGGTCCATCCCGCCAAACCCCACCTCTGGCTTCATGAATGACACCATACTTGCGAAAAACTTCCTGTATACCAAACTGCGTTGCCTCGAAGGGTACATTCCTCACTCGTACCCACGTGTAGAATGTAGATACGTCATGCAAGCACACATCCATCGTCGAGTTGAGACACATTCGCCGTTCCTGAAACTCCTCCACCACACTGCTGTAGTAGCTATTCCTCAGGAACTTTACAAATACTCGTTTCATCCCATTAAGGGCCACACCATACAGTTCCTCATTAGGGATACCATATAAATCCCTAATAATTGCAGGTAGAACGACGTTCATAGTCGCAGGGCTCAGAGAACCCCTCAACAGCTCAATGCAAACTGTATTTATCCTCCTGCCGGTGTACTCCGCCATGTCTGAACAGTGAAAACTGCGCAGAAACCAGTTGTAGTGGGAGCTACTGCACAGTGCGTCCGCACGGCCCAACAGCGATGCGAACAATGAGACAAAATTTCTAGGGATGCCAACTCTGGAGAAGATGGACAAAAGGGCTTCATCAACCTCTGTAGTAGTTATGGACTTTAAGCTTCAGGGAAACTCGAAGCATAAACAACTAATGTTAATATATATCAATGTCCCCCAGATGAAAGTGGAGATAAAGGACCGACGATGTCAATTTGTGTGGTGCAGTGACTCGTTGCTCGTCTCACCATCACCTGCTGAGTCTGTATGTACAGACTCTCTAGATAACGTGAGTCTCTATGTATAGACTCTCCAAATAACGTTAGAGTCTGTACGTACAGACTCTCTAAATAACGTGAGAGTCTGTATGTACAGACTCTCTAAATAACGTTAGAGTCTGTATGTACAGACTCTCTAAATAACGTTAGAGTCTGTATGTACAGACTCTCTAAATAATGTTCAAGTCTGCATGTACAGACTCTCCAAATAACGTTAGAGTCTGTATGTACAGACTCTCTAAATAACGTGAGAATCTGTATGTACAGACTCTCTAAATAACGTGAGAGTCTGTATGTACAGACTCTCTAAATAACGTGAGAATCTGTATGTACAGACTCTCTAAATAACATGAGAGTCTGTATATACAGACTCTCTAAATAACGTGAGAGTCTGTATGTACAGACTCTCTAAATTACGCGAGAATCTGTGTGTACAGACTCTCTAAATAACGTGAGAGTCTGTATGTACAGACTCTCTAAATAACGTGAGAATCTGTATGTACAGACTCTCTAAATAACGTGAGAGTCTGTATGTACAGACTCTATAAATAACGTGAGAATCTGTATGTACAGACTCTCTAAATAACGTGAGAGTCTGTATGTACAGACTCTAAATAACGTGAGAGTGTGTATGTACAGACTCTCTAAATAACGTGAGAACCTGTATGTACAGACTCTCTAAATAACGTGAGAGTCTGTATGTACAGACTCCCTAAATAACGTGAGAATCTGTATTTACAGACTCTCTAAATAACGTGAGAGTCTGTATGTACAGACTCTCTAAATAACGTGAGAATCTGTATGTACAGACTCTCTAAATAATGTGTGAGTCTGTATGTACAGACTCTCTAAATAACCTGAGAAACCGTATGTACAGACTCTCTAAATAACGTGAGAAACCGTATGTACAGACTCTCTAAATAACGTGAGAAACCGTATGTACAGACTCTTTAAATAACGTGAGAGTCTGTATGTACAGACTCTAAATAACGTGAGAGTGTGTATGTACAGACTCTCTAAATAACGTGAGAATCTGTATGTACAGACTCTCTAAATAACGTGAGAGTCTGTATGTACAGACTCCCTAAATAACGTGAGAATCTGTATTTACAGACTCTCTAAATAACGTGAGAGTCTGTATGTACAGACTTTCTCAATAACGTGAGAATCTGTATGTACAGACTCTCTAAATAACGTGATAGTTTGTATGTACAGACTCTCTAAATAACGTGAGAATATGTATGTACAGACTCTCTAAATAACGTGAGAGTCTGTATGTACAGACTCTCTAAATAACGTGAGAGTCTGCACGTACAGACTCTCTAAATAACGTGATAGTTTGTATGTACAGACT
Source organism: Cherax quadricarinatus (assembly GCF_038502225.1). NCBI lineage: Eukaryota > Metazoa > Arthropoda > Malacostraca > Decapoda > Parastacidae > Cherax > Cherax quadricarinatus. Next base: position 24,916,894 of record NC_091352.1, on the reverse strand, counting down.
CTCTAAATAACGTGAGAATATGTATGTACAGACTCTCTAAATAACGTGTGAATCTGTATGCACAGACTCTCTAAATATCGTGAGAGTCTGCATGTACAGACTCTCTAAATAACGTGAGAATCTGTATGTACAGACTCTCTAAATAACGTGAGAGTCTGTATGTACAGACTCTCTAAATAACGTGATAATCTGAATGTACAGACTCTCTAAATAACGAGAGAATCTGTATATACAGACTCTCTAAATAACGTGAGAGTTTGTATGTACAGACTCTCTAAATAACGTGAGAATATGTATGTTCAGACTCTCTAAATAACGTGAGAATCTGTATGTACAGACTCTCTAAATAATGTGAGAATCTGTATGTACAGACTCTCTAAATAACGTGAGAATCTGTATGTACAGACTCTCTAAATAACGTGAGAATCTGTATGTACAGACTCTCTAAATAACGTGAGAGCTTGTATGCACAGACTCTCTAAATAACGTGAGAGCTTGTATGTACAGACTCTCTAAACAACGTGAGAATCTGTATGTACAGACTCTCTAAATAACGTGAGAGCTTGTATGTACAGACTCTCTAAATAACGTGAGAGTCTGTATGTACAGACTCTCTAAATAACGTGAGAGCTTGTATGTACAGACTCTCTAAATAACGTGAGAGTCTGTATGTACAGACTCTGTAAATAACGTGAGAGCTTGTATGTACAGACTCTCTAAATAACGTGAGAGTCTGTATGTACAGACTCTCTAAATAACGTGAGAGCTTGTATGTACAGACTCTCTAAATAACGTGAGAGTCTGTATGTACAGACTCTCTAAATAACGTGAGAGCTTGTATGTACAGACTCTCTAAATAACGTGAGAGTCTGTATGTACAGACTCTCTAAATAACGTGAGAGCTTGTATGTACAGACTCTCTAAATAACGTGAGAGTCTGTATGTACAGACTCTCTAAATAACGTGAGAGCTTGTATGTACAGACTCTCTAAATAACGTGAGAGTCTGTATGTACAGACTCTCTAAATAACGTGAGAGCTTGTATGTACAGATTCTCTAAATAACGTGAGAGCTTGTATGTAGAGACTCTCTAAATAACGTGAGAGCTTGTATGTACAGACTCTCTAAATAACGTGAGAGCTTGTATGTACAGACTCTCTAAATAACGTGAGAGTCTGTATGTACAGACTCTCTAAATAACGTGAGAGCTTGTATGTACAGACTCTCTAAATAACGTGAGAGCTTGTATGTACAGACTCTCTAAATAACGTGAGAGCTTGTATGTACAGACTCTCTAAATAACGTGAGAGCTTGTATGTACAGACTCTCTAAATAACGTGAGAGTCTGTATGTACAGACTCTCTAAATAACGTGAGAGTTTGTATGTACAGACTCTCTAAATAACGTGAGAGTCTGTATGTACAGACTCTCTAAATAACGTGAGAGTCTCTATGTACAGACTCTCTAAATAACGTGAGAGTCTGTATGTACAGACTCTCTAAATAACGTGAGAGTCTGTATGTACAGACTCTCTAAATAACGTGAGAGCCTGTATGTACAGACTTTCTAAATAACGTGAGAATCTGTATGTACAGACTCTCTAAATAACGTGAGAGTCTGTATGTACAGACTCTCTAAATAACGTGAGAGTCTGTATGTACAGACTCTCTAAATAACTTGAGAGTCTGTATGTACAGACTCTCTAAATAACGTGAGAGCCTGTATGTACAGACTCTCTAAATAACGTGAGAGCTTGTATGTACAGACTCTCTAAATAACGTGAGAGTCTGTATGTACAGACTCTATAAATAACGTGAGAATCTGTATGTACAGACTCTCTAAATAACGTGAGAGTCTGTATGTACAGACTCTCTAAATAACGTGAGAGTGTGTATGTACAGACTCTCTAAATGACGTGAGAATCTGTATGTACAGACTCTCTAAATAACGTGAGAGTCTGTATGTACAGACTCCCTAAATAACGTGAGAATCTGTATTTACAGACTCTCTAAATAACGTGAGAGTCTGTATGTACAGACTCTCTAAATAACGTGAGAATCTGTATGTACAGACTCTCTAAATAACGTGTGAGTCTGTATGTACAGACTCTCTAAATAACGTGAGAGTCTGTATGTACAGACTCTCTAAATAACGTGAGAATCTGTATGTACAAACTCTCTAAATAACGTGAGAGTCTGTATGTACAGACTCTCTAAATAACGTGAGAGTGTGTATGTACAGACTCTCTAAATAACGTGAGAATCTGTATGTACAGACTCTCTAAATAACGTGAGAGTTTGTATGTACAGACTCTCTCAATAACGTGAGAATCTATATGTACAGACTCTCTAAATAACGTGAGAATCTGTATGTACAGACTCTCTCAAAAACGTGAGAATCTGTATGTACAGACTCTCTAAATAACGTGAGAATCTGTATGTGCAGACTCTCTAAATAACGTGATAGTTTGTATGTACAGACTCTCTAAATAACGTGTGAGTCTGTATGTGCAGACTCTCTAAATAACGTGATAGTTTGTATGTACAGACTCTCTAAATAACGTGTGAGTCTGTATGTACAGACTCTCTAAATAACGTGAGACTCTGTATGTACAGAATCTCTAAATAACGTGTGAATCTGTATGTACAGACTCTCTAAATAACGTGAGAGTCTGCATGTACAGACTCTCTAAATAACGTGAGAATCTGTATGTACAGACTCTCTAAATAACGTGAGAGTTTGTATGTACAGACTCTCTAAATAACGTGAGAGTCTGTATGTACAGACTCTCTAAATAACGTGAGAGTGTGTATGTAGAGACTCTTTAAATAACGTGAGAATCTGTATGTACAGACTCTCTAAATAACGTGAAAATCTGAATGTACAGACTCTCTAAATAACGTGAAAATCTGTATGTACAGACTCTCTAAATAACGAGAGAATCTGTATATACAGACTCTCTAAATAACGTGAGAGTTTGTATGTACAGACTCTCTAAATAACGTGAGAATATGTATGTACAGACTCTCTAAATAACGTGAGAATCTGTATGTACAGACTCTCTAAATAATGTGAGAATCTGTATGTACAGACTCTCTAAATAACGTGAGAATCTGTATGTACAGACTCTCTAAATAACGTGAGAATCTGTATGTACAGACTCTCTAAATAACGTGAGAATCTGTATGTACAGACTCTCTAAATAACGTGAGAGCTTGTATGCACAGACTCTCTAAATAACGTGAGAGCTTGTATGTACAGACTCTCTAAACAACGTGAGAATCTGTATGTACAGACTCTAAATAACGTGAGAGCTTGTATGTACAGACTCTCTAAATAACGTTAGAGTCTGTATGTACAGACTCTCTAAATAACGTGAGAGCTTGTATGTACAGACTCTCTAAATAACGTGAGAGTCTGTTTGTACAGACTCTCTAAATAACGTGAGAGTCTGTATGTACAGACTCTCTAAATAACGTGAGAGTCTGTATGTACAGACTCTCTAAATAACGTGAGAATCTGTATGTACAAACTCTCTAAATAACGTGAGAGTCTGTATGTACAGACTCTCTAAATAACGTGAGAGTGTGTATGTACAGACTCTCTAAATAACGTGAGAATCTGTATGTACAGACTCTCTAAATAACGTGAGAGTTTGTATGTACAGACTCTCTCAATAACGTGAGAATCTATATGTACAGACTCTCTAAATAACGTGAGAATCTGTATGTACAGACTCTCTCAAAAACGTGAGAATCTGTATGTACAGACTCTCTAAATAACGTGAGAATCTGTATGTGCAGACTCTCTAAATAACGTGATAGTTTGTATGTACAGACTCTCTAAATAACGTGAGAATATGTATGTACAGACTCTCTAAATAACGTGTGAGTCTGTATGTACAGACTCTCTAAATAACGTGAGAGTCTGTATGTACAGACTCTCTAAATACCGTGAGACTCTGTATGTACAGAATCTCTAAATAACGTGTGAATCTGTATGTACAGACTCTCTAAATAACGTGAGAGTCTGCATGTACAGACTCTCTAAATAACGTGAGAATCTGTATGTACAGACTCTCTAAATAACGTGAGAGTTTGTATGTACAGACTCTCTAAATAACGTGAGAGTCTGTATGTACAGACTCTCTAAATAACGTGAGAGTGTGTATGTAGAGACTCTTTAAATAACGTGAGAATCTGTATGTACAGACTCTCTAAATAACGTGAGAATCTGAATGTACAGACTCTCTAAATAACGTGAAAATCTGTATGTACAGACTCTCTAAATAACGAGAGAATCTGTATATACAGACTCTCTAAATAACGTGAGAGTTTGTATGTACAGACTCTCTAAATAACGTGAGAATATGTATGTACAGACTCTCTAAATAACGTGAGAATCTGTATGTACAGACTCTCTAAATAATGTGAGAATCTGTATGTACAGACTCTCTAAATAACGTGAGAATCTGTATGTACAGACTCTCTAAATAACGTGAGAATCTGTATGTACAGACTCTCTAAATAACGTGAGAATCTGTATGTACAGACTCTCTAAATAACGTGAGAGCTTGTATGCACAGACTCTCTAAATAACGTGAGAGCTTGTATGTACAGACTCTCTAAACAACGTGAGAATCTGTATGTACAGACTCTAAATAACGTGAGAGCTTGTATGTACAGACTCTCTAAATAACGTTAGAGTCTGTATGTACAGACTCTCTAAATAACGTGAGAGCTTGTATGTACAGACTCTCTAAATAACGTGAGAGTCTGTATGTGCAGACTCTCTAAATAACGTGAGAGCTTGTATGTACAGACTCTCTAAATAACGTGAGAGTCTGTATGTACAGACTCTGTAAATAACGTGAGAGCTTGTATGTACAGACTCTCTAAATAACGTGAGAGTCTGTATGTACAGACTCTCTAAATAACGTGAGAGCTTGTATGTACAGACTCTCTAAATAACGTGAGAGTCTGTATGTACAGACTCTCTAAATAACGTGAGAGTCTGTATGTACAGACTCTCTAAATAACGCGAGAGTCTGTATGTACAGACTCTCTAAATAACGTGAGAGCTTGTATGTACAGACTCTCTAAATAACGTGAGAGTCTGTATGTACAGACTCTCTAAATAACGTGAGAGCTTGTATGTACAGACTCTCTAAATAACGTGAAAGTCTGTATGTACAGACTCTCTAAATAACGTGAGAGCTTGTATGTACAGACTCTCTAAATAACGTGAGAGTTTGTATGTACAGACTCTCTAAATAACGTGAGAGCTTGTATGTACAGACTCTCTAAATAACGTGAGAGCTTGTATGTACAGACTCTCTAAATAACGTGAGAGTCTCTATGTACAGACTCTCTAAATAACGTGAGAGCTTGTATGTACAGACTCTCTAAATAAGGTGAGAGCTTGTATGTACAGACTCTCTAAATAACGTGAGAGCTTGTATGTACAGACTCTCTAAATAACGTGAGAGCTTGTATGTACAGACTCTCTAAATAACGTGAGAGTCTGTATGTACAGACTCTCTAAATAACGTGAGAGCTTGTATGTACAGAGTCTCTAAATAACGTGAGAGCTTGTATGTACAGACTCTCTAAATAACGTGAGAGCTTGTATGTACAGACTCTCTAAATAACGTGAGAGTCTGTATGTACAGACTCTCTAAATAACGTGAGAGCTTGTGTGTACAGACTCTCTAAGTAACGTGAGAACTTGTATGTACAGACTCTCTAAATTACGTGAGAGCTTGTATGTAAAGACTCTCTAAATAACGTGAGAGTCTGTATGTACAGACTCTTTAAATAACGTGAGAGTCTGTATGTACAGACTCTCTAAATAACGTTAGAGTCTGTATGTACAGACTCTCTAAATAACGTGAGAGTCTGTATGTACAGACTCTCTAAATAACGTGAGAGTCTGTATGTACAGACTCTCTAAATAACGTGAGAGTCTGTATGTACAGACTCTCTAAATAACGTGAGAGTCTGTATGTACAGACTTTCTAAATAACGTGAGAGTCTGTATGTACAGACTTTCTAAATAACGTGAGAGTCTGTATGTACAGACTCTCTAAATAACGTGAGAGCCTGTATGTACAGACTCTCTAAATAACGTGAGAGTTTGTATGTACAGACTTTCTAAATAACGTGAGAGCTTGTATGTACAGACTCTCTAAATAACGTGAAAGTCTGTATGTACAGACTCTCTAAATAACGTGAGAGCTTGTATGAACAGACTTTCTAAATAACGTGAGAGTCTGTATGTACAGACTCTCTAAATAACGTGAGAGCTTGTATGAACAGACTTTCTAAATAACGTGAGAGTCTGTATGTACAGACTCTCTAAATAACGTGAGAGCTTGTATGTACAGACTCTCTAAATAACGTGAGAGTCTGTATGTACAGACTCTCTAAATAACGTGAGAGCTTTTATGTACAGACTCTCTAAATAACGTGAGAGTCTGTATGTAAAGAGTCTCTAAATAACGTGAGAGCTTGTATGAACAGACTTTCTAAATAACGTGAGAGTCTGTATGTACAGACTCTCTAAATAACGTGAGAGCTTGTATTTACAGACTCTCTAAATAACGTGAGAGTCTGTATGTACAGACTCTCTAAATAACGTGAGAGCTTTTATGTACAGACTCTCTAAATAACGTGAGAGTCTGTATGTACAGACTCTCTAAATAACGTGAGAGTCTGTATGTACAGACTCTCTAAATAACGTGAGAGTCTGTATGTACAGACTCTCTAAATAACGTGAGACTCTGTATGTACAGACTCTCTAAATAACGTGAGAGTCTGTATGTACAGACTCTCTAAATAACGTGAGAGTCTGTATGTACAGACTTTCTAAATAACGTGAGAGTCTGTATGTACAGACTTTCTAAATAACGTGAGAGTCTGTATGTACAGACTCTCTAAATAACGTGAGAGCCTGTATGTACAGACTCTCTAAATAACGTGAGAGTTTGTATGTACAGACTCTCTAAATAACGTGAGAGCTTGTATGTACAGACTCTCTAAATAACGTGAAAGTCTGTATGTACAGACTCTCTAAATAACGTGAGAGCTTGTATGAACAGACTTTCTAAATAACGTGAGAGTCTGTATGTACAGACTCTCTAAATAACGTGAGAGCTTGTATGAGTAGACTTTCTAAATAACGTGAGAGTCTGTATGTACAGACTCTCTAAATAACGTGAGAGCTTGTATGTACAGACTCTCTAAATAACGTGAGAGTCTGTATGTACAGACTCTCTAAATAACGTGAGAGCTTTTATGTACAGACTCTCTAAATAACGTGAGAGTCTGTATGTAAAGAGTCTCTAAATAACGTGAGAGCTTGTATGAACAGACTTTCTAAATAACGTGAGAGTCTGTATGTACAGACTCTCTAAATAACGTGAGAGCTTGTATTTACAGACTCTCTAAATAACGTGAGAGTCTGTATGTACAGACTCTCTAAATAACGTGAGAGCTTTTATGTACAGACTCTCTAAATAACGTGAGAGTCTGTATGTACAGACTCTCTAAATAACGTGAGAGTCTGTATGTACAGACTCTCTAAATAACGTGAGAGTTTGTATGTACAGACTCTCTAAATAACGTGAGAGTCTGTATGTACAGACTCTCTAAATAACGTGAGAGTCTGTATGTACAGACTCTCTAAATAACGTGAGAGTCTGTATGTACAGACTTTCTAAATAACGTGAGAGTCTGTATGTACAGACTTTCTAAATAACGTGAGAGTCTGTATGTACAGACTCTCTAAATAACGTGAGAGCCTGTATGTACAGACTCTCTAAATAACGTGAGAGTTTGTATGTACAGACTCTCTAAATAACGTGAGAGCTTGTATGTACAGACTCTCTAAATAACGTGAAAGTCTGTATGTACAGACTCTCTTAATAACGTGAGAGCTTGTATGAACAGACTTCCTAAATAACGTGAGAGTCTGTATGTACAGACTCTCTAAATAACGTGAGAGCTTGTATGAGTAGACTTTCTAAATAACGTGAGAGTCTGTATGTACAGACTCTCTAAATAACGTGAGAGCTTGTATGTACAGACTCTCTAAATAACGTGAGAGTCTGTATGTACAGACTCTCTAAATAACGTGAGAGCTTTTATGTACAGACTCTCTAAATAACGTGAGAGTCTGTATGTACAGACTCTCTAAGTAACGTGAGAGCTTGTATGTACAGACTCTCTAAATAACGTGAGAGCTTTTATGTACAGACTCTCTAAATAACGTGAGAGTCTGTATGTACAGACTCTCTAAATAACGTGAGAGTCTGTATGTACAGACTCTCTAAATAACGTTAGAGCCGATGCTATGAATATGTTCCTTTTTCCTCATGTATCACTAAACTATGACTCACGAAATCGTAATGACTCGATTGCAATCAAAATCGACTGTCTTAAATTTTGTGAGTATCTGATAACCCCGCTTGTGGTATGGTTTGTTCTTATGAGTTACCTTGATCTCTGAGTGACACCAAATAATAAGCCGTGTTTAGTGCCGAGTTAATTTGTGTATTTACTTATGGTGTGCTTTTTGGTAGTTGTGAAATGCATATAATTATGGTATGTGAATTACTTATGGAATTTGTTTTCACTCTTTCAGTACCAGAGAAAAAAAATATTTCGAAAGCTAAAATCCAGTTATTCTGATTTCAGATTCATTTTTATAGTGGTGGACTGGTAAGCCAGCGGAAGGCCTCGGTCAGATGACCGAAAGCTCCAACGGTGAGACATCATCTGACTAAGATCCGCGTCAGGAAATACTTGTCCTGTCTCATTATCCTGGTAGCACTGAACTCAACTAACGTCCAGGACTTGTACATGACCACGGTTTACTGTAAGAAGTCAGATAAACAACCCTGTCACAAGCGCCATGTGAGTGAAGGCTGGGAGACGAACATTTATTTGATTGTTACGTAAATCATAATAACAAAATTAATATGGGTAAAATCATCATATGCAGTGCAATAGATGGTTTTGACACCTAGAGTCAACAATTAGAAGCTAGAAATCGTTAAACAAAAGACAATTTGACTTTTGTTCCATCTCTCTCATCTCAAAAGCATTAGGTGCCGCACGGCGATGACTGGAAGGTGTTTGAGGAAATTGTACAGGAAGCAGTAGAGGATTTGCAATATAAACACATTTCAACAGCAGAGAGGATCAAGGCGGAGATTGTCTGATGGTTTATGTATGTGCTTGTCTGCGTAATTATTAAACATAAGACCATCTCAGCCTTCCAGTAACTGACAAATATATATATATATATATATATATATATATATATATATATATATATATATATATATATATATATATATATATATATATATATATATATATATATATACATATATATATATATATATATATATATATATATATATATATATATATATATATATATATATATATATATATATATATATATATATATATATATATATATATATATATATATATATATATATATATATATATATATATATATATATATATATATATATATATATATATAGGGAGGTATCACCTCTAGAACTGTCCTAGGGACACTCCTCATTTTTTTTTTTTTGATCCAAGGCTGGCTGCCTTGGATCAAAACATCTAGCGTGAGCTGGGCGCCCAGGTATTGGTCCAGTGTGGTGAGGATGGTAAAGCACTGCGTACCTTATTCCAAGATTCGTAGGTTCGAGTCTCCTTCGACCAGAGATCAGCATCGGAAACGTAAATAAAAAGGCTTCAAGGAAGAATATTTGGATTTCTTCCCGAAGCTGTTTGAATATTCCACTTCCCTTACCACCCCATCTTTTCATTCTTATAGGTATATTTTATAAAGTAATATAGTACAAAAGGTTTCAGAGATACATTGTTGATATATATATGACCTATACAGTAAATGAGGTGTGAGAGATACATGTCTAGTACATATTGTTACGTGTTTGTTACTGATTATAAAGCGAAAATCTCATTCAGCTCCTCAGAGTTGGTGTGTGTGCCCAAAATACAGCAGGCATTACCCCTCTGAACAGCAGTGCTGAGTTACTGTAACAGAAAACTAGCTGCTCTGGGATCCCTAGTTACCCTGTTAAGTCTTTTGCCTAGCTCTTTGAGAAACTCAGATGCCCTCTTTTCCCATGAGCCAAGGTTGTCTGAGCCTATGGGAATAAGTTCTGCATATTTTCTAGACTTTTGGGACTCCCTGAAGCTGGCAGCAGCCCGTCCTTCCTCCATGATGTATTAGAGATAGGTATCAGCCAAGGTAGATACACATGTGTAGTCCCACGCCACCTGTTTGCTGTCTGTCCAGGCTTGAAGGGTGAAACCACCTGGATGCTTTTAGCTGCCATCAGATCTGCATAGTTGGGGTGGCTCCCTTACTGCTGGGTATCCGTCTGTTGTGAGGCTCCTTTTGATACTATTATTAGCCTCTTCATGTCTTGCAATCTTTTCCTCGGATTTACGGCACACAAGACCATGGTACCCGAATCGGTCTGTTGCTTCACTGCCACAAATACACCTGTGTTCGGTGAGAATACGGGTGGCAAGTCGAAGGGCAATACCAATGCGGAGGGTCTGTGGGTTGAGGTGTGTGCCAAGGCTGGAGTTGGGAACAGCCAACAGAAAGTCCCCTGTATGAAGAGCTCTCACTGCAAGGAGGCAGGTTTTACCCTTCCCTGACACACTCTGAAGCACTGTTGAGGCAATATTCTCTACTATTGGGCCATCTTAGTGCGACTGTTTGCAGCTGATGGGGGGAGCAGGTCTGGTTTTAGAGCCCGTTAGATTATCACAGATCATGGCTCCATCAACGAATTTTTGGCCCTGGACTCTAATCTTGTCCCTAAGACGTTCAAGGAGAATCGCTGCTACAAGCCCTCTGGATGTAACGCATGAGGACGGGAAAGCAGGTAGCACAATCTGCGATGACTTGTAGACACCAATGACTCCTAGTCTAACTGGAAGTGTAGCTTGGTCCCACTGCCCGTCTTCTAGGGTAAGGTTAAGTACTTTAGTAAAACTCTGCCTCAGGATACTGTCATATTCGTGAAGTATAGGGTTATCATATGAAGGTGCACATCTTAGGAAATATGTCAACCTGTACATGGCATCATGGGTGTCAAGATTGCCTATTCGTTGTTCCATTCCCCTCAGTTCTTCCAATTTCTTCCTGAGAATTGTGTCCATGGCATCTCATCGTGTGTGTGTGTGTGTGTGTGTGTGTGTGTGTGTGTGTGTGTGTGTGTGTGTGTGTGTGTACTCACCTAATTATTTTTATTTTTATTAACACATCGGCCGTTTCCCACCAAAGCAGGGTGGACTGTAAAAGAAAAACTTTCATCATCGTTCACTCCATCACTGTCTTGCCAGAGGGATGCCTTACACTACAGTTATAAAACTGCAACATTAACACCCCTCCTTCCCATCTCAAGGACTCAAGTCCGGCCTGCCGGTTTACTTGAATCCCGTTATGTTACTTTGCTAACACCCCAACAGCACGTCAAGTATTAAAAATCATTTCTCTTCATTCACTCTTATCAAATATGCTCACGCATGGTTTCTGGAAGTCCAAGCCCCTCACACACAAAACCTTCTTTACCCCCTCCCTCCAACCTTTCCTAGGTCGACCTCTACCCCGCCTTCCCTCCAGTACAGATGTATTCACTCTCGAAGTCATTCTGTTTCGTTCCATTCTCTCTCTACATGTCCAAAACACCTCAACAACTCTTCCTCAGACCTCTGCACAAAAGTTTTGGCAATCCCGCACCTCATCCTAACTTCCAAACTACGAATTCTCTACATTATATTCACACCACACATTGCCATCAGACATAATGTCTCCACTGTCTCCAGCCTTCTCCTCACTGCAACATTCATCACCCATGCTTCACACCCATACAAGAGTGTTGATAAAACTCTACTCTCATTCATTCCCCTCTTTGCTTCCAAGGGCAAAGTTCTTTGTCTCCACAGACTCCTAAGTGCCCTGCTCACCCTTTTCCCCTCATCAATTCTTTGAGTCACCTCATTTTTCATAGACCCATCTGCTGACACTTCCACTCCCAAATATCTGAATACATTCACCTCCTCCGTACTCTCTCCCTCCAATCTGATATCCAATCTTTCATCACCTAATCTTTTTGTTATCATCATAACTGTACTCTTTCCAATATTCACTTTTAATTTTCTTCTTTTACACACCCTACCAAATTCATCCACCAACTTCTGCAACTTCTCTTCAGAATCTCCCAAGAGCACAGTGTCATCAGCAAAAAGCAACTGTGACAAATCCCACTAATTGTAGACATTTGTCTCTCGACCGCTGAGCTTGCCACTGTTGTCCCCTGGTGGCGGTTCATGTACCTTAGTACCCAATATGGCGGACAGACATGGACGCGGTGTAAACACGGTCTGTGTGAAGCTGGTCTGTGGAACACTCAGCAGTTCTTCAATGCAGGTGCTTCTGCCTAGTATCATCCACGATGTGTATAGCATACCAAATGAAGAGCTGTATAGTGTAGCAGTGAATGGAGTGACAAGGATATTCATCAAGTTCATGAGTGCTGGGTTTTACTCCAGCGTAGTTGATGCATTTCAAGAGAAGAGAATGAACATTAATTCTGCAGTGGAGGTCTGCCTACATGACGTATCAAGCTATGTAACGTGGGTAAAAGTGAGAAATGTCCCCTTTGAGGCCTTGGAATATGATGTTGTGGCGGTATTCCTTAGATATGGCAAGATTCATTCGGCGGAGTTGGGAGTGTGGAAGGATGGGCCTTATATGGGGCTGCCAGAGGGATCCTTCACCCTGAAGGTGACATTGAGACAACCTATACCGTCGTGCGTTTTGATGGAAGAGTTCAGAACCCAGGTTTATGTATACCATGCAGGACAATGCAGGACATGTAGGCTGTGTGGGTCTAATGACCATATGGCAGCCCAATGTCATCGACAGCAGGGACAGAGGGGACAGGCGCCAACAACGATGGAACAACAGCTGGGCACTTTGGTACCTGGGACAGGTGAAGCTGCAGGGCAGGCATCTGGAAGTTGGAGTGAAGAAGTCGACAGAGCGGAGTCGGAGATGGGAGCGTGCGCCCTGTTACCTGTGGGAACGGTGTCTGAGCGGACATCTACGGAGGCGATTGTTGGCAGGAGTGACTTGCAAAACGATGGACTGTTGGACGAGGTCTTGAAAGACTCCTGGGGGAGGGCATTGGTGGGGCAGCAGCTGCACCAGAGTGTGAGGACACCTTGTGCAATGAGGGTAAGCAGCACACAGTGGTGATTGAGGTGCACCAGGAGGACATGGACGCTGATGCACCGTGTGGAGACGAAGGCTCACGTAAACGAGTAGCTGGGACTTCGGATATGGAAGATGTCTCAACGCCCAGGCAGAGATCTGAAAGAAAACTTGGAAGAACATACTAGATCCCCTGGAGAATGGTGGCAACTGTTCTGTGGTGTTGAAAGGGTCAAAAGAAAACGGGAGTATCGAGGGTCTGGATAGATCAGGTGCCAAACGTGGCTATAGTCAGCAGCCAAGTCTTTCAAGCAACCTTCAAAGGCGGTGGGGGAAGCCGCCTTTGCTGTAATAATTCAAGGTTGCCAGAATTAAAGTTAACGGCCTGAGAGCTGAGGTTAAGAGGGTGTGGATGGAATGGTTTTTGAGGAGATTTGATATGGATATGTGTTTCATACAGGAGCATAATTACAAGTTTGGATGTGAGTTGCATTTGAAGGGATATAAGTTGTATGTGAGTGGATCGGTGAGGTTAAAAGGGGGGTCGCTGTGGCAGTGAAGGAATCCAATACCTTGCGGGTGTTAGGGTGGGAGGAATGGGAGTGGGAGGGTGGTGCAGATAGAGGGAGAGTGGGGTGAGACAAAGATTTGTTTTATAGGAGTATACAGGAGTATACAAGATTTTTGCAAAGATATTAGGTAATAGGATGGAGAAGGTGATAGGTGAGGTTATACAGGGGCTCTGGTGGTTAACGCTCTCGCTTCACACGGTGAGGGCCTGGGTTCGATTCCCAGCCAGAGTAGAAACATTGGACGTGTTTCTTTCCACCTGTTGTCTATGTTCCCCATCAGTAAAATGGGTACCTGGGTGTTAGTCGACTGGTGTGGGTCGCATCCTGGGACACTGACCTAAGGAGGCCTGGTCACAGACCGGGCCGCGGGGGCGTTGACCCCCGGAACTCTCTCCAGATAAACTCTCCAGATACATAGGGGTCAGATGGGTATACCGGGAAGAAGTATGAGAGTTTGGCATGGGCACATAAGGGACTTTTTGGAGAGTTGTGAGGGGGAGAACTTTTGGGTATTGATTGGGAGAATGCATATGACTGTGTGGATAGAAAATTTTGGGGGGCTTGTTTGTTGCATCTGGGGTTTGGAATGGGGGTAGCGCAGTGGGTCGATACACCATATTCATCGGCTATGGTAAGGGTCCAAGTTAATAGCAGATTGGGAAGGCTGGTTAAAATGGAGAGGGGATTGAGGCAGAGGTGCCCTCTTTCTCAAATTCTGTTTGCGTGCATGCAGCATCCATTCTGTGGGCTCGTTGAACGGATGGGGACGTTAAATGGGGAAAGGGAGGGGTGCTTAGGTATTGTGGGGTATGTGGATGACACCAATATCTTTATAGAAGTGGTGGAGGGATTGCGTACAGTGGGGAGGATGTTGGAGCTTTTAGGGGAGGTGTCTGGCATGCAAATAAATAGGGTGAAATCGTGCTTACTGGAGGTAGGTTCTTGAGTGGAGGGGGCTTGGGGTTGGAGTTTGGGTGGGCAGTGGTGGATAGGCTAAAGATTTGTGGAGTTTTATACATGGTGGATGTGCAGAAAGCTAGGCAGGTAAATTCAGAGTGGGTGGTAGAGAAAGCAGTGAGTAGGTTACGGGGTTTAAGGGCGGGAGATGTCATATTACAGCAGTGGGCGATAATAGTTAATTTGCTGGTTTACAGTAAGATTTGGGGTATAGCGGAAGTGTATCCTTTGAGGACACAGGACGTACAAGGAATGCAGAGACGGGCTTTATGTTATGGGGTTTTAGGAGGACATGGCTGAGCAAGGAGGTGGTGATGTCGAATGTATGCAGAGGGAGAGTGGGCCTTTTAGCTTTGGGGCCAAGGGTGAAAGCCATATATGTAAAACAGAGATTCGTCATGGCTGGAGGGGAAAGAGGGGTTAGAGTGGGGAAGGTGATGGGGGATGTGTGGAGATGGTGAGGAGGTAAAGAATTAATTGAATGTGAAGATATGCTGAGGGTTTTGTTATTGGTTAAAGAGATGGTGCGACTTAAAGTGGAGCATTTGGTATCATTGAGAAGGAGGACGGAAATCCTGCAGGGCATATCGGTCTATCCAGGTTAATGCCTAGGGGACGGGAGTTAGTATACAGATTCATGATGGGGATCCTAGCTTCGAAATCAGTTTTGAGTTTAATGGGTTCGGTGCGGGAGCTGTCCTGCAGCCAGTGTGGTGAGCTGGAAACAGTATTTCATGTGCTCTATTTTTATGAAGCATTGAGAGAGGTATGAATGTGGTTGGTGAGGGTTTTTTGTCTGCTGGGTGGGGGTAATGTAGCGACCCTGAGAGATTTAACATTAGAGGTGAAAGGGGTATCAAGGGAGGTAAAATGGGCGATTATGTATGTGGTAGTGGATTTTCTGTATATTTCCTGGGGAATGAGAGATGCTGAGGGTAGGATTCGAATTAAGGTAATTGGGGCACGTATATACAGGACTGCTGGTAGGAACAAACTTATTTATGGGGTCAGTGGGGAGCTTGTTTTCCAGAGAACTACCTTGAGCTTACGTCAGTGATAACCATGTAGGAGACTGGTTTTCTTTGGTAGTCGGTTTTTCAAGGGTTTTAGGGGATGTTGGAGTGTAAGGGGACGGTTATAGCGAATGAGAGGGTGGATGGTATGGAGTATATGGGATTATGGTAGGGTGATAATTTGCCTGATTCAAGTGTGTAAGGTTTTTTCTTCTGGTTATAAATGTATAATTCAAGGCCTTGTTAAAAAATTAGGAGGTTAATAATGTTAAGTTACATGCTGAGACCAATGTAATAGTGTGTATGTTAACATCAGCGAGACCGTGTTATTGGTGGTATTTTGGTGGCCATTGTTTAGACCTACTGTATATGGTTTTTTGTATAATTACTAATAAACAGTGTTGTGTTGTTTCTGTGTACAAGGTTTATAGATGATATTTAATTATGTATTTACATAGCTTGTTTTCAATCACTTTGTGTAATGGTATAAAGTATCGTTGCTGTTGCAGGAATTGAACAAGTAAACCTGTGTGTTTAATTGTGAATGGCTTTGGGTATGGAGGTGTATGTGTGTAAATGTAGTGTGTGGTGTGTGAAAGTAATGTTCTTAAAGATAAGAGAGCTCCCTGTGTTTGGCGTTATTATGAGGAAATCAAGATGAGATGTACGGTAAAATGGTTAATTTATCTTGATGGCTGAGTTCATAATATAACAGATGAATAGTAAATATAACAGATATATAGTAATTTTTTTTTTAGAGAAATATAATAATGTAAATATTTTTTGGTGTGGTGAGACATTCCATTGTCAAAGTAGTAATGTAACATCTGATCAACGTTAGTAAAAGTTTGTATATATGCCAATCTTTTGGTGATACTAGTTATTTTACTTTAGGGTGAAGGGGGGGGGGAGTATTTAAGTAAATAATTCTGTGCTATGATCAATACTACCAATTTTATTGGTAATCGTCACAAGTTTATGGAAATATAAAATTAACGGTGTGTTATAGAATTAGTTATGACTTTTGTAAGTTGGTGTTACTGTACAAACAAGGATTACAATTTTTTTTTTTTTACTTTATGTGACAAGATAAGTCATGATTTGTCTAATTTGTGGCCATTTACTCTTATGTTTATGTTTTTTGAGGGTAATGCGGTTATGTTTTTCAAAGTGTATAGAGGTTGGGGGGGGGGGGTTACGGCATCTGTGTTGCAGCACACGTTCTTAATTCTGCATATTGCAGGTATTGAGTGATTGTTAGGAGCTGTGCAGCAGGTGTTAGTATTGGTGCAGTATTGTTGCGTTCATATTGTATATTGTTGCGTTCATATTGTATATTGTTGCGTTCACATTGTATATTGTTGCGTTCATATTGTATATTGTTGCCTTCATATTGTATATTGTTGCGTTCATATTGTATGTTGTTGCGTTCATATTGTATGTTGTTGCGTTCATATTGTATATTGTTGCGTTCATATTGTATATTGTTGCGTTCATATTGTATATTGTTGCGTTCATATTGTATATTGTTGCGTTCATATTGTATATTGTTGCCTTCATATTGTATATTGTTGCGTTCATATTGTATATTGTTGCGTTCATATTGTATATTGTTGCGTTCATATTGTATATTGTTGCCTTCATATTGTATATTGTTGCGTTCATATTGTATATTGTTGTTAATGGTCCGCTTGTGGCCATAATTTTTATGGTTTTATTCATCATTGTATTGTGATAAGTTTTAAATAAAATATAAACAAAATTGTAGTTGCAGGGGTCGAGACTCAGCTCCTGGCCCAGCCTCTTCACTGAACGCTACTAGGTGCACTCTCTCCCTGCTCCATGAGCTTTATCATACCTCGTCTTAAAGCTATGTATGGTTCCTGCCTCCACTACATCACTCGCCAGACTGTTCCACTTCCTGAGTACTCTGTGACTGAAGAAATACTTCCTAACATCCCTGTGACTCATCTGAGTCTTCAACTCCAAGAGTGACCCCTTGTTTCTGTGTTCCCTCTCTGGAACATTTTGTCTCTGTCCATCCTGTCTATTCCACGCAGTATTTTGTATGTCGTTATCATATCTTCTCTAACCCCCTGTAATCCAGTATCGTCAGGCCGATTTCCCTCAACCTTTCTTCGTAGGACATTCCCCTTAGCTCTGGAATTAACCTTGTCGCAAACCTTTGCACTTTCTCTAATTTCTTGACGTGCTTGATCAAGTGCGGGTTCCAAACATGTGCTGCATACTCCAGTACACGGAGTACAGTGTCTTGAACGATTCCTTTCTAAGGTATCGGAATGCTATTCTCAGATTTACCAGGCGCCCATATGCTGCAGCAGTTATCTGGTTGATGTGTGCTTCCGGAGACATGCTCGGTGTTATACTCATCCCAAGATCTTTCTCCTTGAGCGAGGTTTGCAGTCTTTGTCCACCTAGCCTATACTCCGTCTGCAGTCTTCTTTGCCCTTCCCCAATCTTCATGACTTTGCATTTAGCGGGGTTAAATTCGAGAAGCCAGTTGCTGGACCAGGTGTCCAGCCTGTCCAGGTCTCTTTGAAGACCTACCTAATCCTCATCTGATTTAATTCTCCTCATTAACTACACATCATCTGCGAACAAGGACACTTCTGAGTCTAACCCTTCCATCATGTCATTCACATATTCCAGGAGTAGCACTGGTCCTAGGACCGACCGCTGTGGGACCCCGCTTGTCACAGGTGCCCACTGTGATACCTCATCACTTACCATGACTCACTGTTGCCTCCCTGTCAGGTATTCTCTGAGCCATTGCAGCGCCTTCCTGTTATGTGCGCCTGATCCTCTAGCTTCTGCACCAATCTCCTGTGAGGAACTGTGTCAAAGGCCTTCTTGCAGTCCAAGAAGATGCAATCAACCTAGCCTTCTCTCTCGTGTCTTACTTCCGTTACTTTACCAAAAAACTCAAGTAGGTTTGTGACACAGGATTTGCCTTCCATAAATCCGTGATGGTTGGCGTTTATACTCTTGTTCCATTCCAGGTGCTACACCACTCTCCTCCTGATAATCTTTTTCATTACTTTGCATACTATGCACGTCAGTGACACTGGTCTGTAGTTTAGTGCCTCTTTTCTGTCTCGTTTATTAAATATGGGTACTACATTTGCCGTCTTCCATACCTCAGGTAGTCGTCCAGTTTCAAGGGATGTGTTGAATATTGTGGTTAGTGGCACACACAGCATTTCTGCTCCCTCTCTAAGGACCCATGTGGAGTGTGTGTGTGTGTGTGTGTGTGTGTGTGTGTGTGTGTGTGTGTGTGTGTGTGTGTGTGTGTGTGTGTGTGTGTGTGTGTGTGTGTGTGTGTGTGTGTGTGTGTGTGTGTGTGTGTGTGTGCATGGTCAATAATATCCAGAATGGAGACAGAAACTCAGATGGTTAGTTGATCGTTTTATTTCGATCTCCTTCTGGGATCCTCTTCAGTGATGGACAGGAGTGATACTGGTTTGTAGTTGCCGGTTTCCGTACTGTTCTTTTTTCGTGAACAGGAACTACATAGGCCGCTTTCTAAAGAGAAGGCCATTTACACTGTTAGGTAGTGCTGATCGATGCAAGTTAGAGATAATGCTAGCTGGTCTGCACATCTAGTTAGCAACTAACAATGTTCCCTTACGTTATCAGAAACTTGCATCTTGGCTGGGAAGTCTTCAGCAAAGAGGTCAAGTTGCTTCTGACTCCTAGTTGAGATGGTCCCATCCTACCAGATTTGAGGTTGAATAATTTTATCAGGAGAATAACTTCGTCGGTCTTTGACCAAGGACCACCTGGTTATTTGGCTCAAGCTACCTGATAGTAGTTTTTGTGTGTGTGTGTGTGTGTGTGTGTCTGCCTCCCATCTAGAGTTGGCCCACTCTTATACTCCTTCCATTTTGCCTGTGTAGGTTCTTGTTACAAACAGTGGGATGCCTCTTTATCCTTCTCCATGCCTTGGCCTTAGTAGTAAAGGCCTTTCGACAACGAAAATAGAAACAAAGATGATCTAAAGACTTCGACATGTACTGCCAGTGAGGAATGTATTTGTGTTGGAGATCGTGGGATGTGTTCAGTGAAGGAATTAGCTTGGCTATCAAATTGGGATGCTTTGACTATGGGTCAGGTAAGTGATCTTGGGTGCCAACATGACGTTTTTCAGAGCATAGTTCTAGCTGCCCGGACAACTTTTTTTGCTAGTAGGGAAATTAAATCTAATCATTTTTGTTAGATTTAATTTCCCTACTAGCAAAGGAGGGGATGGGCAGTTAAGAAATCAATATATTCAATTAAAGAGAGAAATAAAGAAAGGAATAAGAAAAGCAAAAAGGGATTATGAGGCTAAGGTCGCAAGGGATTCAAAGACTAACCCAAAAGGGTTCTTTCAGGAATACAGAAGTAAGATTAGGGACAAGATTGGCCCACTCTGGTCAGATCACTGGCAGTGATAAAGATATGTGTGAAATTCTCAATACCTACTTCCTCTCAGTTTTCACCCAGGAAAATACTAGCGATATTCCTTAAATAATAGATTACGTAGAACAGGATAATAAACTATGTACGATTGCAGTAACTAGTGACATGGTCCTCGGACAAATAGAGAAACTAAAACCTAACAAATCCCCAGGCCCTGATGAACTGTTTGCAAGGGTGTTAAAGGGATGTAAAGAGGAACTTAGCATACCTTTGGCTAATCTTTTTAGCATATCACTACAAACTGGCATAGTGCCTGATAAGTGGAAAATGGCAAATGTAATACCTATTTACAAGGCAGGTGACAGATCCTTGGCTTCCATCTATAGACCAATAAACCTTACCTCCATACTGGGAAAATTTATGAAATCAATAATTGCCGAAGCCATTTGTAGCCATCTTGACAGGCACAGATTGATTAATAAATCTCAACTCGGTTTTACAAAGGGGCGTTCCTGTCTTACGAATTTACTAACATTTTTCACTAAGGTGTTTGAGGAGGTAGATCATGGTAATGAATAGGATATTGTGTATATAGACTTCAGTAAGACTTTCCATAGAGTTCCACATCAGAGGCACGGAATAGGAGGAGAATTTTTTTTCCTGGTTTGAGGCATGGCTGACAAATAGACAACAGAGAGTTTTCATAAATGGGGAGACATCAGAATGGGGGCACGTCGCAAGCGGTGTTCCACAGGGGTTAGTGTTGGGCCAGTTGTTGTTCACAATTTACATAAACGACAAAGATGAGGGAATAAATAACGACATAAGCAAATTTACTGATGACACCAAAATAGATCGTCCAATTCATTCTAATGAGGACATTAGAGCACCCCAGAATGATTTGAATAGACTGATGCAATGGTCGGAGAAGTGGCAGATGCAGTTTAATATAGACAAATGCAAAGTTCTAAATGTTGGACAGTTAAATAACCATGCCACATATAAACTAAATAATGTAGATCTTAATACTACTGATTGCGAAAAGGATTTAGGAGTTCTGGTTAGCAGCAATCTAAAACCAAGACAATAGTGCATTAGTGTTCGCAATAAAGCTAACAGAATTCTTGGCTTCATATCTAGAAGTATAAATAATAGAAGTCCTCAGGTTGTTCTTCAACTCTATATATCCTTGGTTAGGCCTCATTTAGACTATGCTGCTCAGTTCTGGTCACCGTATTACAGAATGGATATAAATGCTCTGGAAAACGTACAGAGGAGGATGACAAAGATGATCCCATGTATCAGAAATCTTCCCTATGAGGATAGACTGAGGGCCCTGAATCTGCACTCTCTCGAAAGGCGTAAAATTAGGGGGGATATGATCGAGGTGTATAAATGGAAAACAGGAATAAATAAAGGGGATGTAAATAGCGTGCTGAAAATTTCCAG
The DNA here is from genome assembly GCF_038502225.1 of Cherax quadricarinatus. Taxonomy (NCBI): domain Eukaryota; kingdom Metazoa; phylum Arthropoda; class Malacostraca; order Decapoda; family Parastacidae; genus Cherax; species Cherax quadricarinatus. The sequence continues at coordinate 24,895,200 of NC_091352.1, read as the reverse complement.
CCAAAACATGGCTCGCAGCAATGGTTTCAAGCTGGAAAAAATCAGATTCAGGAAGGATATAGGAAAACACTGGTTTGGTAATAGAGTTGTGGATGAGTGGAACAAACTCCCGAGTACAGTTATTCAAGCTAAAACGTTGTGTAGTTTTAAAAATAGGTTAGATAAATACATGAGTGGGTGTGGGTGGATGTAAGTTGGACCTGACTAGCTTGTGCTGCTGGATCTGGTACAGTGCTCCATCCTTGAGTGGAGATAACCAAACTGGGTGGATCATTGGGATAATCCGGGGGGGACATGGACCTGCTCCGCATGGGTCAGTAGGCCTGCTGCCGTGTTCCTTCTTTCTTATGTTCTTATGTTCTTATGTATCAACATCACCTCGGAGAAGAGCATTCCAACAGGAGGAGGCAAGCTTAGAGCAAAGGGCTTTCCATTTTTCCCTTCCCCACAGCTAGGTTGTGCGTGTAGAATCTTCATATCGTTCTTTTGGACTGTTTAGTGTCGTAAAGTCAGCCTTATGGTCAGCAAGTCCAACATACCCAAAGGGTTGGCAAGTGACTGCCTTCAGATAGATCACTCACTACTGGGTCGAGATAGGAGCCGAAGATGTGGGTAGGGAAGTGTACAAAGTTTATGTCAAACAATGTAAGGAGTTCTTCAAAATCCCTCTGAATAAGATGTTGACGGAGCTCACCAATAATTCTAATATTTAGACATTGTACACACTAGTACAGAGGTACTAGTGTTTATGCATAGTTTGAAGAATATTTCAAGGTGACTAGGAATGACAATATCAATGAACCAGGCATGTACACTTTTAGAAAAGCACACGGCAACACCTTGCCCTTGTCCTTGCCTGTCTTGACTCATCAATGAGTTGTTGCTAGAAATTCTAGCAAAATTTTCTGGAGCCCTGTCGTCCAAAAGTGTCTCAACATCGGCGATTATGTCAAGACGTTGAGTGTTCACCAGACTGATTTTGTTCATCAAGTTCTTTTTTGCTAAAAAATGTTCTTCTTGATGTCCCCTCTTGTAACAGTAATCGTTACTGATGTCTTTGGAGCAGTTGTCAGTGGTGTGTCCCCTCCAGTAACTGCAGGAGCATTGTTTAGGTGTCTAGGAGGGTGATCTCCCACTTCTTGTTCCTCTTGTGTTTCCTTGTTGATTCAGCAGCTTATTTCTCTGTAGGTTCTGCTGCTCTGTAGGTTCTGATTATGTACTTAAATGGAGTTTACCTGGAGAGGGTTTCATGGGTAAACGCTCCCGCGGCCCGGTCTGAGACCAGGCCTCATGGTGGATCAGGGTCTGATTAACCAGGCTGTTACTGCTGGCCGCACGCAAGCTGACGTACGAACCACAGCCCAGTTGGTCAGGTACTGACTTTAGGTGCCTGTCCAGTGCTTTCTTGAAGACGTCCATGGGTTTATTGGTAATCCCCCTTATGTATGCTGGAAGGCAATTGAACAGTCTTGGGCCCCGGACACTTTTTGTGTTGTCTCTCAGTGTACTCGTGACACCCCCTCCTTTTCATCGGGGGAATGTTGCATCTCCTGCCGAGTCTTTTGCTTTCATATGGAGTGATTTTCGTGTGCAGGTTCTGTACCAATCCCTCCAGGACCTTCCAAGTGTATATTATCATGCATCTCTCTCGCCTACATTCGAGGGAATACAGATCAAGGACCTTCAACCGTTCCCAGTAGTTTAGGTGCCTTATCGTACTTATGTGTGCCGTGAAAGTTCTTTGTACACTCTCCAGGTCTGCAATGTCGCCATCCTTGAAGGGAGCCGTTAGTGTACAGCAGTATTCCAGCGTAGAGAGCACAAGTGATTTGAAGAGAATCATCATGAGCTTGGCATCCCTAGTTTTGAAGGTTCTCATTATCCATCCTATCATTTTTCCTAGTGGATGAGGTAGATACATTGTTGTGGTATTTGAAGGTCCTTCACATTACTTTTCCACTGTATTGTATGGTTAGAATTTGTGGTATACACTGACACAATTTTTATTTTTTCAAGTTTTCCATATCTGGGTAGTTGAAAATTCTCCTCGTTGAACTTCATATTGTTTTCAGTGGCCCATTCGAAGATTTGGTTGATGTCCGCTTGGAGTCTCACAGTGTCTTCGATGGAGGTCACTGCCATGGTGATCGATGTGTCATCCGCTAAGGAAGACACGGAGCTATGGCCTACATCTCTATGTCGGAAATGAGGATGAAGAATAGACTGGGAGCGAGTACTGTGCCTTGTGGAACAGAGCTTCTTACCGTGGCTGTCTGGGACTTTACTCTGTTTACTATTACTCTTTGTGTTCTATTTGTCAAGAAGTTGTAGATCCATCTATCAACGCTTCCCGTTATTCCTTTATCCCGCATTTTGTGTGCTATTACACCATGGTCACACTTGTCGAAAGCTTTTGCAAAGTCTGTGTACACTACATCTGTATTTCATATATCCTCTACAGCATCCAAGACCTTGTCATAGTGGTCCAGTAGCTGGGACACGCAGGAGCGACCTGCTCTAAACCCGTGTTGTCCTGGGTTGTATAACTGATGGGTATCTAGGTGGCTCGCTATCTTGCTTCTCAGAACCCTCTCAAAGATTTTTATGATATGGGATATTAGTGCTATCGGTCTGTAGTCCTTTGCAATTGCTTTACTGCCACCTTTATGGAGTGTGGCTATCTCTGTTGTTTTTAGTGTGTGTGGGATGACCCCTGTGTCCATGCTTCCTCTCCATAAAATGATGAAGGCACGCGATAGGGACTTTTTGCAGTTCTTTATGAACACGGAATTTCACGAGTCTGGGCCTGGGGCAGAGTGCATGGACATGTCATTAATTGCCTCTTCAAAATCTTGTGGAGTTATAATAATATCCGAGAGTTTTGGAATGACCAAATTTTGGGTTTCGTTCATAAAGAATTCATTTGGATTGCCGACCCTTAGTCTGGGCAGTGGATCGCTGAACACTGAGTCATATTGGGACTTCAGTATCTCACTCATTTCTTGGCTATCATCTGTGTATGTTCCATCCCACATATACAGGGGCCCAATACTGGATGTTGTTTTTCCCTTAGATGTGGCATAAGAGAAGAAGTGTTTTTTTTTAATTTCCTTTATGGCTTTTAGCTGTTCCTGCGATTCTTGTCTCCTACAAGATTCCTTCAGCTTAAGTTCGATATTTGAATTTCATTGACTAGTGCTTCCCTTCGTATTTCAGTTATATTGACCCCACTCAGCAGCTCTGTGACTTTTTGCCTTCGTCTGTATAGGGAACGTCTCTCTCTTTCTCGTTTACATCTTCTCTTACTTTTTCTTAATGGAATGTGTCTTGAGCAGATCTCAAGAACCACAGAATTCATTTTTTCAAGGCAGATGTTCGGGTCTGTGTTGTTTAGGATATCTTCCCAGGTTGTTTAATTTAGGACATGGTTTACTTGATCCCATTGTATGTTTTTGTTATTGAAATTGAATTTCGTGAAGACACCTTTATGACTGCTCACATTTTGCTGGTCCGGAGCCCTGTGCATACATATCTGTACCTTAGTTATGTTGTGATCTGAGTGATTTGTCTTTGATACAGTTATATTATGTATCAGATCATCATTGTTAGTGAAGATGAGGTCCAGCGTATTTTCTAGTCTTGTAGGCTCTACTATTTGCTGGTTTAAGGCGAATTTGTTGCAGAGATTTAATAGTTCGTGTGTGTGTGAATTTTTATCTGAGCTGCCTCCCGGGGTGATCTCTGCTAAAACATTGTTTGCTATACTCCTCCATTTCAGGTGTCTCAGGTTGAAATCTTCTAGCAGTAACATGTTTGGGGCAGAAGTTGGGAGACTTTCCAGACAGTGGCCATTTTCTCAAGCTGCTCCTGGAATTACTGGGAAGTTGTATCTAGAGTCTTGTATACTACTACAATGACAAGGTTTTGGTTTTCGATCTTTACCGCCAAAACATCATTTTAAGTGTTTAGTAGTTCTGTGCAAATGAATGGCTCTGTGATAAACAGGCCAACCCCACCTTTCCTGTTGCCTGTTTAGTCTGTCGCATCGGAATACGTTATAACCTTGGATCCATATTTCGTTGTCATAATGATCCTTTATGTGGGTCTCTGTGAATGCTGCAAACATTGCATTTGACTCCATGAGCAGTCCCTTGATGTAGGGAATTTTGTTGTTTTTTGACGGCTTTAGACCCTGTGTGTTTGCAAAGACAAATGTCGTATTGGTGGAATTTAGGGGGGTTTTATCTGCTGGCTCTAATATCTGTTGTTCTGGGGTAGAGGCCAATGTCCGTGACTCTGCTCCAGAAGTGTTTTCAGGTGATGTAGGACTATTGTCATTTCTTGCCAGTCTTTTTCCCCTTCTGGCCCTAAAAAGCCTCTGTCCCTGGAGAGGTTGAGAGTAGGAGTTTTACTGTGATAGCGTTGATAGAAGGTAACACTGCTGTGGGTGTATACTTCTGTCTCTTCCACGTCCTCATCCAGCTCTACCAGATATATACCTGTTTGTGCTTTGGCCCAGCACTTGCTCAGGTGCAGTGTTAGTCACCTGATTATTAGTAGCACCCATCTCAAGTGGAGAAATGGAGTACTGTTACCAGGTGTACCAGCAGGTGTTAGAGCAGTGATGGCTGATCGACTATCAGGTGATGGAGGAGAGGTGACAGATCCAAGGCTTGTTTCAGTGCTGGGTAAAGGCTCTGTTCCCTCTATGGTGGCCAAAGGGGTTCCATTAGAATTTTCTTTAAGGTGTTTTGAACTCTCTCTGCGTCTCCCTCTCTCTCTTTCTTTAAACAGTTTTGCAAGGCTAGGTTAAGAGTTCTAACTGTATTTGCAAGCTCAGAGTTACATCAGCTAACTTGAAACTTTTTTTTTTTAAATACACAGATATAGAACAGGATGAAGTTGGAGCCATTTATGGGCCAGCGATATCATTTGGGCATCTGACTTTATTTCGATGTGGTGTACGATCATGTTCCAGACATACATCATCCTAGGAATATGTGATCTCAGATGATGTTATGTTCTGGAGAGTGTAGTTGATCAAGATCCCTCAGTAATGATCAAGATCCTTTGACGGAAACATTGCTCATTTAATCAATTTGTGAACTTTACTTACAGTGGTGACTTGTACTTAGCTCAGTTGTGACCTGTACTTAGCTCAGTGGTACCTGTACTTAGCTCAGTGAGGACGTGTCTAGTGTACTCTCCGAGGATTGAACCAAGATGCCCTCCATCGAGCAGCTTTACCAGCAGCTTAAGGAGGGATTGAGGGTAGTGAAGATGGAGATATGGCAATTGACCGAGGAAAACATAAGGATTCGTAGAAGTCCTCCTGTTGTGAGTCCTCCGGTCAAGAAGGGAACCTGGACAGTGGCTGGACAGCATGGAACAAAGTTGACGATCAAGAAGACGAATGGAAAGGTAGAAATGATGCAGATGAAAGAGACTGCTGTGGAAACATCTAATGCATTCCCCGTGCTACCCGACGAATGTGAGTCGACTACTGGGAATGTCACGACGAACGACAAAAAGGAAGGTAAAAATATGACTCATGAAATCGACTTTTGAGACTCTCTGACCGTGGGTTCAAATCCCGCCCGTGGTATGGTTTGGAAGGTAAAAATATTGTTGTTGTTGGGGATAGCCAGGTTAGATATATGGATAGGGCGTTCTGCTTGAAGGACAGGAGTAGGAGACTGAGGGTTTGCTTCCCTGGGGCTGGGATGGAGGATATTGTTAGCCGGCTTGACAACATCATGAACGGTAATGAGACCAATCCTATTATCTGCCTCAGTGCTGGAAGCAATGATGTAGGCAAGCATAGAAGTCAGGATTTAGTTAGAAGGTTCAGGACAGCAATGGACATAATTAGGAAGAAGGGGGGGCACTCTGTTATATGTGGCATTTTGCCAAGAAGGGGTGTTGGGAATGAATGGTTGTCCAGAGCAATTGGTATTAATTGTTGGCTGGACAAACACTGTAAGGATAATGCAGTAACATTCATTGACAACTGGGACAACTTCTATGGCAGAAATGACATGTATGCCAGGAATGGGGTTCACTTATCCAGGGCAGGTGTGAGTTTTCTTGCTAGCACAGTTGAGGGGGTTGTTAGGACTTTAAACTAGGATTAGTTAGAGGTATGGGTTTAGAAATGAAAAATAATGAGTATGGATATATTGACTTAGGCTTTGATGTTATGAAACTTAATAATAACAATCATGGAGCAATGCTGGTTAATGGTAATTTCAGAAATTGTGTAAAAGCAAATATGAATAGTAAAAATGTTCAGAAGTAAAAACATATGATGGTATTTTATGCTAACAGTCGAAGTGCAAGAAATAAGATTAATAAACTACGTTGTAAGGGAAAAGTTCAACAGATAGGAGTAGCGAGCGAGTGTATGGTGACGATAGTTTGATTGCCAGTCTGCTTGTTAAGGTAGGGTCAGTGTCTAACTCCCGCTATCCCCCCCTTTTCTCCACCTGGAAAGGTGACGTTTGGGGCTCCAACCAAATGGATAGTCAATTGACTCACAGCTCCCAGCACAACTCTTGGAATGTCAGCTTGGGTCATCTGGCAACTACAGAAACAGTGCTGAAGGAGACGAACTTCACATGAGTTCTGGGATGTCACCTTTTTATCTACGTACCTGATGAGTGTAGCCAACCCCAGGCAACTACCCCTCATCTTTGCAGTGATGAAGGACTTGCGTTCCTATCATCTTGAAGGATTATTCAAGACTAGAGACACTGTGACGAACTAGTCGTTGGGTTGTCAGTCAACAGCTGTGACCCCCCCACATCCTCAGCAACGGCTACAATTTCTACAAGGCGCGGTGTTAACATCAACCAGACACCCCAGTCTAACTGTACATATTAGCGTTGAATTCAAATATTTTTATATTTCATTTTTCATTTCTCTTTTACGTAGGATAAAAGTTCATATTTAAATTATTTATATTTTCAATTATAACAATAAAGTGTTTATATTTGTATGTTATTATTCTTTTTCTATTCATTAATATTCCTAAGGAGAAGCCAGCCTTAGTAAGACCTACTTAAGATCTTACTGGGCTGAGTAAGCCTTCTCATACCTTTGGTAGCATGTTTTGGGAACTTTGATGTCATTGCAGAAACTGAAACGTGTTATGATTTAAAGAGTCGGGATATGATTGCTGAGTGTAATATTCAAGGGTTTAAGTTGTTCCATGTGGATAGATGTAATGGGAAGGGGGGAGGAGTTGAATTATATGTTCGAGTAAATATTAATTGTTGCATAAAAACAGGTATAAAAATAGATGGAATAGTAACGGAATCTGTTTGGGTAGAGTTTGTAGGTCAAGAAAAACAAATTCTAGGTGTAATATGCCGACCTTCAGGCTTGGATCACGATAGAGGAAACTTCTTTGGGACGAAATTGTTAGGGCTTCTGGACACAATAACGTACTGATAGTAAGGGATTTTAGCTTTAGTCAAATTGACTGGAATTCTTTGACCGGTAATCTAGAGTCCAGTGACTTTATGGAAACAGTTCAGGACTGTTTTTTGAAGCAGTGTGTAACAGAGCCTACCAGGGGTAATAATTTGCTAGACATAGTCTTGTCAAATAAGGAAACACTCGTAAATAATCTGGAGATCACTAAAGAGCTTGGCGCAAGTGATCAAAAATTCATCACTTTTAGCATTAGCTGGGAATAAAAGAATAATGATAATACGGTAAAAAATCCCTGATTTTCGTTCTGCCGATTACAGTGGACTTAGGGAACACCTGTCTAATCTCGATTTGGGTTATTTATCTAATGATTTTATTGACGATGATCATACTTATGATTATGAAGTGATCTGCTTTTATGATTGTTTTCTTAATAATGTACACAGTGCCCAGAGTATATACATTCCCCAGAGAGAAATTAGATCTAATATTAACGATCCCAAATGGGTTAACAGGAGGCTAAAGCATCTATTAGGGGAGAAAAGAGGAATTTATAGGCGCATCAGAAGAGGAGAGGTTAACCTTACTGACCAATATGTTCAGCTTAAAAGAGAAGTAAAAAGATGGGATTTGAAAGGCTAAACGTGACTATGAAATTAGAGTTGCTAATGAATCAAAGGGGTTCTTTGAAGTTTATAGGACGAAGGTGAAGGAAAAAGTAGGACCTCTGAAAATTGGGAATGGACAGCTGACGAATAGCGAACTGGAAATGTGTTCCTTATTTAATGACTATTTTTTGTCAGTTTTTACACAGGAAGATGTAAATGAGATTCCAGTAATTAACAATTATTTAGTTCCTGATGAATTTAAGTTAACTAATATTACTGTCACGAGGGACATGGTTACTAAACAGATAGACAAACTGAAGCAAAATAACTCCCCGGGGCCTGACGAGTTGTTTTCCAGGGTACTTAAGGAATGCTAGATGGAACTTAGTCAGCCATTAACGAGTGTGTTTAATGCGTCCATCCTTACCGGTGTTGTGCCAGAATTGTGGAAGATGGCCAATGTGGTTCCTATATTCAAATCAGGAGATAAGTCCATTCATTCAAATTACTGTCCAATAAGTCTGACATCTATAGTGGGCAAGTTACTAGAATCAATTATAGCTGACATT
>NC_091352.1:24852889-24886489 GCF_038502225.1 Cherax quadricarinatus | reverse complement strand
AGTTTGGAGGGATATGTTGTGTGTATCTTTATACGTATATGCTTCTAAACTGTGGTATTCTGAGCACCTCTGCAAGAACAGTGATTATGTGTGTGTCGTGAAAGTGTTGAATGTATTTTCTTTTTGGGGATTTTCTTTCTTTTTTGGGTCACCCTGCCTCGGTGGGAGACGGCCGACTTGTTGAAAAAAAACAAATATATATATATATGCAAAACAACCACTCTGAAAGAATAGAGAAATTCCAAGCGCTTTCGTGACTACTCACATTATCAAGTTCCTTGATAATGTGAGTAGTCACGAATCTGCTTGGAAATAATCTATTCTTTCAGTGTGGTTGTTTTGCATATTCTGAAATCACCTGTTTACTGTGATCTTATTGCATATATATATATATATATATATATATATATATATATATATATATATATATATATATATATATATATATATATATATATATATATATATATATATATATATATATATATCATAAAAAAATATAGGGAGGTACCACCACCAGCTCTTGCGAATTCCTAGCATTGCTAAAATCTCTAGTTTGTCGATGCATGCAGGAGGTAAGATGAAAAGCTGTAAGTCTCCTGTCTGAAAGCTGGCTGCCTTGGATCATCGTCTAGCGTGAGCTTGGCGCTAAGGTATTGGTCCAGTGTGGTACGGATGGTAAAGCACTGCGTACCTTGTTCCAAGGTTCGTAGGTTCGAGTCTCCATCGGCCAGAGATCAGTGTTTGTGAATATTTCGCCTGCTCTTGCGAATTCTTAATATATATATATACATATATATACATATATATATATATATATATATATATATATATATATATATATATATATATATATATATATTTATATATATATATATATATATATATATATATATATATATATATATATATATATATATATATATATATATATATATATATATATCACATAATAAATATAGAGAGGTACCACCTCTAGAACTTTACTGGGGACCCTCATTCTCCGGGGAAAACTCAAGGTTCTTCCCGGAGCTGTTTGAATATTTTCTTCTCCTCCCACCTCTTTTATTTTATATTATATATGTACTTTATTAATAGATAGAATACATTGATAGAAAACACAAACGTGAATACATTGGTACAATATATCAAAGGTTATGAATTTTATCCAGCTCCTCCAAAGCCGGACGTGAGCCCAGTATGCAGCAAACATTTCCCCTCTGGATGGCCATGCTGAGGCGCTGGAACTTGAAAGTGGCTGCCCTTGGGTTCCTGGTGGTGCCGATGAGTCTGGAACCCAGTTCTTTAAGGAAATGTGTGGCATGTTTTTCCCATGATCCCAAGGTCTTTGATCCCACTGGGACAAATTGATACTGTTGGCTTATGTCCCAGTACTTGGTGATCTTGTACTCCTCCCTGTGATCAGCAGCTCCTCCCTGTCGCCCGACACTGTGATGGATATAGGTCTCAGCCAGTGTGGACACACAGGTATAGTCCCATGTTAAGAGCTTGCCATTCTTCTAAGGATAGATGGTGATCCCGTTGGGGCGGTTTGCTGGGTTGTGGGTATTGTTGGCTGCTAGTGATCCAGGCTCACTTTCAGCTGGGCATCCAGCTGTAGCAAGGGTTCTCTTTATGATATCGTTGACCTCATAAAGGGTGTGTCTTGCATGCCAGCAAGACACACCCACCCAACCTACACCCCACTAACACTTCACTCGTATACACTTCCAATACACACTTCTTAACTCTCTTCCCTACATCTAATTCACGCCCAAACCCTCACCCTAAACATCACGAGTGACACTCCACTTATTTCATTTCACAGTTATCCATCGTACACCTTAATCCAGACCCCAGAAACCTTCTCTCTAAGTCCATTTAAGACTCACGCCATCCCTTTATCTCAGGCCAACAATTCCCTACGACCCCCAGTTTCTATCACCCATTTTAAAAATCTTAGGGCTTTTTCATGCTGTGATGATCTGTGTTTTGAAAAAGGATGAAAAACCAGTTTTAAGTATCCCAGTTGTTGATTACCGCTCAGATATATTCAACAGGATCATTAACCACAGAATATTGCTCTTCAGATCAAATGAAGATTAGCTACGCGATTGTAAGCCAGAGGAAGATTAGCCTCTCAAATATAGGCCATCGGATGCTTACTCACTGAACGGCACGTAACAGGATGATTAATTACTCAGTGATAGTCTGGTTGGTGCTTAATTACTTGATGGTCACCCGTTGATGCTTAGCCAGTCAGTGGTAGGTCAGTGGATGCTTAACCAGTCAGTGGTTGGTCAGTGGATGCTTAACCAGTCAGTGGATACTTAACCAGTCAGTTATTGCTTAACCAGTCAGTGGTAGGTCAGTGGATGCTTAACCAGTCAGTGGTAGGTCAGTGGATGCTTAACCAGTCAGTGGATACTTAACCAGTCAGTGGTAGGTCAGTTGATGCTTAACCAGTCAGTGGATACTTAACCAGTCAGTGGATGCTTAACCAGTCAGTGGTAGGTCAGTGGATGCTTAACCAGTCAGTGGTAGGTCAGTGGATGCTTAACCAGTCAGTGGTAGGTCAGTGGATGCTTAACCAGTCAGTGGTAGGTCAGTGGATACTGAACCAGTCAGTGGATGCTTAACCAGTCAGTGGTAGGTCAGTGGATGCTTAACCAGTCAGTGGTAGGTCAGTGGATGCTTAACCAGTCAGTGGTAGGTCAGTGAATGCTTAACCTCCTCATATCCCCACACTTCACCAGAACTCCACAATTCATCCTTCTTCTCATCAAAACCCCATTACTTTTCCTATATTCTTCAACTTCTCGTCATCCTTCTACCTTCATCTCCTGTCTACCACATTATCGTGGAGGAAGATAAGCTGGAACAGTGTTGTAATGCTCACGGAGTTCCAGGTACTTCTGTCTCAATACAAGGATTATATTATCCTTGCCTGAGACATCTTGTGAAGATGCTGGAGGAGATGGAGAGAGATGGAGGCTGAGAGAGAGACGGAAATAGAAAGAGGGAGGGAGGAAGATGGCGAAAGCAAGAGGAGAAGAGAGAGTATGTTGTGGAGGAATAGGGATAAGTCAAAAAAGAGGGCAATAGGGTGAATGGAAGAGAGGAGAGAACTGAAAAGGAAACGAAGAGGGAGAGATAATAGAGAGGAAGAATGAAATAAAGAGGGGGGAAAACATTAACAAAGTGAAGCAGAAAAATAAAATAAAATTGGAGAGGAGAGGAATAGGAATAATGAGAGTAAAAAAAACAGTAAAAAAGGAAAGGGGGAGAGAAACGAATAAGGAGAGAGAAAAGGTGGAAGAGAATGAAAAAGATACAAAGACCACTCTAAAGATGGACAGAGAGGAGCGGGATTAGGAATTACAGAACGACGGAAAGGAGAAAATTACGAAATGAAAGGAAAGGATGCCAAAAGAGAGAAGGAGAGGTAGGAAAAGACTAAAGGAATCAGCAATCTAATCTAACCTAATTCATGATCTACACTAAACACATGTGGGTCATTCAGCGCAAGACATAGTGGAGGCTTCAACCTCCGTTTGCTGAGCGCCAGACAGACGCAATTCCTATTTGAACTCACATAAGCAAGGAAGAAAGGATAACATAATGATTACATCGGTAACTTGGACCATCGTCTCCCTCAGCCTACATAATTATGATTACTTCGGCCATTCAAAAAATTGGAAGCCCATTTAGGAAAATGACGAACACATAAAATCTTAGTTTAATACTTCCATTGTAAACACCAATTTTAAACATGCTTTAAATTCTCTTTCACAACTATCTTATAATCGACGAATATTTCATGATCTCTCTTTCTCTGTTCATTTCGAGGCTCTTGAAGCGAAAGAGAGAGAGAGAGAGAGAGAGAGAGAGAGAGAGAGAGAGAGAGAGAGAGAGAGAGAGAGAGAGAGAGAGAGAGAGAGAGAGAGAGAGAGAGAGAGAGAGAGAGAGAACAGCAGTAACAACCATGTTCTCTGAATTTAGAGTTGTTGGACCGATGTCAGAATCTTACCCAAGTCAGTGAGCGCGAGAGGGTCAGTGAAACCCCCGTAAGCAAGTAACAAGGTACTCAAAGAAAGAAAAATTAGTTGACGACCACAATTTGATAAGTCAATTTGAAAGTATCAAGATTTGCTAGAAGCAGTGATGGGCTTGTTAGGCCTAGTGTTAGGACCTGATGTAGCCACACGTGAACCCAGTTACAAATGCCACCAGGATTAGTTGCCACTCCAGGACAGATGTTAGGCTAGTGAATCAGCCGGAAAAAAAAATCATACAGCGAGTGTGAAAAAATAAACAAATTATATATGCAGGAAGAAATAACAATATTATGAAAGGTGACCGAATATATTGGAAGGGAAATGTTAAAATCGTCAATTATAATTGACGATTAGTGATGTTGGATAATTATCAGTCATCACTATTTACTCAGGTGAAGCATAACACTGGAGTACAAGATGGGGGAATGTGCGAGGTTCAGTCTACAAAATATCTTACAGAATATTGGAAATTTGTATATACAGTTTAAAATAATACTCCAGTAACTAAGGTGTGCTGTAAAATAAACTATGGGGGTCCTGAAACATGGGGAACACAGGTGATGGATGTGGTACTGGAAAACCTCATGCATCAAAATGTTAGAGACACTACCAGAGAGAGAGAGGTGAGGATGAACCAGCAAGACTGCACCTAGTTTTCCCCTTGAGTAGTTGGAACATCGAGAATATCACGTACGAAAGGCCCCTTGGAGATAGTGATCATGTGGTTCTGTGCTTTGATTACTTAGTTGAGCTACAAGTGGAGAGGGTAGCAGGAATAGGATGGGAGAAGCCAAACTATAAAGGGGGACTACACAGGCATGAGCAGCATCCTGCAAGACGAGCAGGAGAACCCAGACTCAGGAGGAAGAGCAAATACAACCTCCCTCAGAACCAACTACAGAAGGACCTCAACCACGACAACCCCAATGCAACCAAACAATCTAACCCAATATGCACACACTGTACCCACTGCCCCTACCCCGTCATCACATACTCCGTCCCCACAGAAACCCCCCACATTTCCCACCAGGTGTTCTGTTCCTTCAACCCCAACGTTCTTCCCAGACCACAGTTTCAGAAAAGAAGTGGAAGGTTTAGTATACGAATGCAGATGGAATAACAAATAAATGTGAGGAGTGGCATGATAGAATCAAGAAGACGTCACCAGACATCATAGAACTCACAGAAACAAAACTAACTGGGATGATAACAGATGCAATCTTCCCTCCCGGATATCAGATCCTGAGGTAAGATAGACAGAGAAGAGGAGGAGGAGGGGTTGGACTACTTATTAAAAACTGATAGGGATTTGACGAAATGGAAGGAGTGGACGAAATGGGCGAAAGGGAATACATAGTTGGTAAATTCAGTACCCATTGCAGTGATGTACAACCCACCACAGAACTTCAGGAGGCCAAGAAGAATATGAAGAAAATGAAGAAAGCAACATAGCAATCGTGGATACACTAGCTGAGGTAGACAGAAGAGCTCACACGGGTATAACAAAGCTACTGGACATGGATGATTTCAATCACAAGGAGAGTGATTGAGAAAATCTTGAGCCACATTGGGGTCCTGAAACATGGAGAGCCGAGATGATGGAAAACCTCATGTATCAACATGTTAGGAACATTACCAGAGAGAGAGAGAGAGAGAGGTGAGGATGAACCAGCTACACTGGACCTCGTATTCACCCTGAGTAGTTCGGACATCGATCACATCACATATGAAAGGCCCCTCGGAGCTAGTGATTACGTGGTTTCGAGTTTTGAATACATAGTAGAGTTACAAGTGGAAAGGGTAACAGGAGTAGGATGGGAAAAGCCAGACTACAAAAGGGGAGAATACACAGGCATGAGGAACTTCTTGCAGGAGGTTCAGTGGGAAAGAAAACTGGTAGGAAGATCAGTAAACGAAATGATGGAATACATGACAACAAAATGCAAGAAAGCAGAGGAGAGGTTTGTTCCCAAGGACAGCAGAAATAATGGGAAAATCAGAACAAGCCCTTGGTTTACTCAAAGATGGAGGGAGGCAGAAACTAAGTGCACTAGAGAATAAAAAAGAGATTAGTCGAAGAGCCAGAAACGAGTATGCACAGATAATGAGGGAGGCCAAGCGACAGTTCGAAAAAAACGACATAGCAACGAGAGTCTAGTCTGAACCGATGCTGTTGTAGAGCAGCATTAGGAGGAAGACAACAGTCAAGAACCAGGTAATCACGCTGAGGAAAGAAGGTGGGGAGCTCAAAAGAAACGAGCAAGAAGTATATGAAGAGCTCAACGTGAAATTTAAGGAAGTTTTACAGTGAAGACAGAAATGACTCTGGTAGGTCAGAACAGGGGGTACATTAACAAGGAATATACAAACAAGTTCTGGATGAGATACACACAACCGAGGAGGAGGTGAAGAGGCTGCTAGACGAAACTGATTCCTCGAAGGAGGTGGGACCAGACAGCATCTCTTTGTGGGACCTTAGAGAGGGAGCAGAGACGCTGTGTGTGCCACTAACAACAATTTTCAACACATCCATTGCAAGTGAGGAAATACCTGAGGTATGTAAGACGGCAAATTTAGTCCCCATTTTTAAGAAAGGAGACAGACACGAGGTACTAAACTACAAATCAGTGTTGCTGATGTGCATAGTATGCAAAGTCATGGAGAAAATTATCAGGAGGAGAGTGGTTTAGCACCTAGAACGGAATAAGCTTGTAAACGACAACCAGCAAGCATTCAGAGAAGGAAAATCCTGTGTCACAAACCTACTGGAGATTTATGACAGGGTAACTGCAGTACGACACGAGAGAGAGGGGTGGGTATATTGCATTTTCATTGTCTGTAAGAAGGACGTTGACACAGTTCCTCAAAACAGATTAGTGCAAAAGTTAAAGGATCAGGCACGCCTAACAGGAAGGGCAGTGCAATGGATCAGAGAATGCTTCACAGTGCACCAACAACGAGTTAAGATACATGACGAGGTGTCAGAGTGGGCGCCTGTGATTAGCGGGGTCCCACAGGGCTCAGTCTTAGGACCTGTGCTATTTATGGCATATGTGAATGACATGACGGAAGGGATAGACTCAGAAGCATCCCTGTTTGCAGATGATGTGAAGTTATTGGGGAGAATTAAATCGGATGAGGATCAGGCAGGACTACAAAGAGATCTGGACAGGCTGGATGCGTGGTCCAGGAACTGGCTCCTAGAATTGAACCCTCCTAAATGCAAAATCATGAAGATCGGAGAAGGGCAAAGAAGACAGCAGACAGAGTATAGGCTAGGCGACCAAAGACTGCAAACCTCACTCAAGGAGAAAGATCTAGGGATGTCTATAATAACGAGCACGTCGCCGGAAGCACACATCAACAAGATAACTGCTGCAGCATATGGGAGCCTGGCAAACCTAAGAGTAGCGTTTCGATACCTTAGTGAGGAATCGCTCAAGACACAGTATGCCGTGTACGTCAGGCCCATACTGGAGTATGCAGCACCAGTTTGGAACCCACACCTGGTCAAGCACGTCAAGAAATTACAGAATGTGCAAAGGTTTGCAACAAGGCTAGTTCCAGAGTTAAGGGGAATGTCCTACGAAGAAAGGTTAAGGGAAATCGGTCTGACGACACTGGAGGACAGGAAGGTTAGGGGTAACATGATAACGACATGCAAAATACTGCATGGACAGAGACAGGATGTTCCAGAGATAGGACACAGAAACAAGGGGTCACAATTGGAAGTTGAAAACTCAGATGAGCCAAAGGGATGTTAGGAAGTATTTCATCAGGCACAGAGTTGTTAGGAAGTGGAGTAGTCTGGCAAGTGATGTAGTGGAGGCAGGAATCATACATAGTTTTAAGACGAGGTATGATAAAGCTCATGGAGGACCCAGTAGCAGTCAGTGAAGAGGCGGGGCCAGGAGCTGAGTCTCGACCCCTGCAACCACAATTAGGTTAGTACAATTACGTGAGTACAATCACTTAAACTGCTGCTGCTGCTGCTCTCTCTCTCTCTCTCTCTCTCTCTCTCTCTCTCTCTCTCTCTCTCTCTCTCTCTCTCTCTCTCTCTCTCTCTCTCTCTCTCTCTCTCTCTCTCTCTCTCTCCCTCTCACACACACAAAACAAACCAAGTGTGTATCGACAAGTGCCTTTGACAACTGCCTTTGACAACACACATATACAAACACGCATACCCCTCCCCCCACACACACTCACAAGTAACAATGGAGAAGTGAATCTGGAGAAGAGTGGTGGAACAAGGAATGTGCTTATACACGATAACCAGAACGGTTTCAGGGAAAGAAAATCCTTTGTCACAAACCTACTGGAGTTCTACGACAAGGTAACAGAAGTAAGACAGGAGAGAGGGAGGGTGGATCGCAATTTTATGGACTGTAAGAAGACTTTCGAAATAATATTGTAGAAGAGATTTGTACAAAATCTAGAGGGGAACGGAGAAAGAGGCATCTTCATTCGCATAAATTGATAAATGAATCTCAACACGGCATTACAAAGGGGCGTTCCTGTCTTACGAATTTACTAACTTTTTCACTAAGGTGTTTAAGTAGGTAGATCGTGGTAATGATGAATATGATATTGTATATATGGACTTCAGAAAGGTTTTCGATAGAGTTCCACATCAGAGGCTGTTGAGGAAACTTAAGGCACACGGAATAGGAGAATTTTTTTTCCTGGGTAGAGGAATGGTTGACAAATAGGCAGCAGAGAGTTTGCATAAATAGGGAGAAATCAGAATGGGGGCAAGTCACGAGCGGTGTTCCACAGGGGTCAGTGTTGGGCCCCTTGTTGTTCAAAATCTACATAAACGACATAGATGAGGAAATAAATAGCGACATAAGCAAATTTGCTGATGACACCAAAATAAGCCGTCTAATTCATTCTGTTGAGGATGATTTGAATAGACTGATGCAGTGGTCGGAGAAGTGGCAGATGCAGTTTAATATAGACAAATGCAAAGTTCTAAATGTTGGACAGGACTATAGCCATGCCACATACAAATTAAATAATGCAGATCTTAATACTGCTGATTGCGAAAAGGATTTAGAAGTTCTGGTTAGCAGTAATCTAAAACCAAGACAACAGTGCATTAGTGTTTGCAATATAGCTAACAGAATCTTTGGCTTCATATCAAGAAGTATAAATAATAGAAGTCCTCAGGTTGTTCTTCAACTCTATATATCCTTGGTTAGGCCTCATTTAGATTATGCTGCACAGTTCTGGTCACCATATTACAGAATGGATATAAATGCTCTGGAAAACGTACAGAGAAGGATGACAAAGTTGATCCCATGCATCAGAAATCTTCCCTATGAGGATAGACTGAGGGCCCTGAATCTGCACTCTCTCGAAAGGCGTAGAATTAGGAGGGATATGACTGAAGTGTATAAATGGAAAACAGGAATAAATAAAGGGGATGTAAATAGCGTGCTGAAAATATCCATCCAAGACAGGACTCGCAGCAGTGGTTTTAAGTTGGAAAAGTTCAGATTCAGGAAGGATATAGGAAAGCACTGGTTTGGTAATAGAGTTGTGAGATTAAGACACATGTACAACATCTGGGTATCTTTATTGTAGACGTTTCGCCATCCAGTGGCTTTATCAATACAAATTCTAGGACATAACTTGAAGACAGTAGAACTATGTACAGAAGATGAGGTAATCAGTCCCTCAACCTAGGAGTAGGTGCGAAGAGCACCATAGTCGTGGAGATTCTGAAGCAGAAGAAAGGATCCTGGCGCTTATATAGTAACGTCAGGTGTAGCAGACGAGGGCATATTCACTGGTAGGCGGGATTCCCCAGTGGAAGTAGGTCCTTCCCAAAGAGATGGGTTAGTTGTAGTAGTAGTTGTCGTAGTCGTGAAGGTTATGTACATGTCCTCAGAATTAAGATTCCATGATGTTGCAGTGCCTGACAAGTTGTGTACGAATGGTATACAATGCCGACAAGATGAGGTTAAGACACATGTGCAACATCTGGGTATCTTTATTGTAGACGTTTCGCCATCCAGTGGCTTTATCAATACAAATTCTAGGACATAACTTGAAGACAGTAGAACTATCAAGTTATGTCCTAGAATTTGTATTGATAAAGCCACTGGATGGCGAAACGTCTACAATAAAGATACCCAGATGTTGCACATGTGTCTTAATCTCATCTTGTCGGTATTGTATACCATTCGTACACAATAGAGTTGTGGATGAGTGGAACAAACTCCCGAGTACCGTCATAAAAGCTAATACGTTGTGTAGTTTTAAAAATGGGTTGAATAAATACATGAGTGGGTGTGGATGGGTGTGAGTTGGACCTGACTAGCTTGTGCTACCAGGTCTGGTGCCGTGCTCCTTCCTTAAGTGGAAGTGACCTGACTAGGTGGTCATTGGTCTAAGCTGGGGGGTGGCATGGACCTGCTTCGCATGGGTCAGAAGGCCTGTTGCAGTGGTCCTTCTTTCTTATGTTCCCATTTTCTAAAATCACCGCATTGAATCAGGGAATACCTGACAAGAAGGAAACAATGAGTGATGGTGAGTGACGAAATGTCTAGTGGGGCTCCACAAGGATCAGTTCTTGGGTCGGTGAGGTGCAGTGTATATGTGAATAAAAAGACAGAAGGGACAGATTCGGAGGTGTGACTCTTCGCAGTCACCGTGAAACTTTTGAGTATACAAGCTAACGAGGTTCAGGAAAAACTACAATGGGATCTGGACAGGCTGCAAGCCTGGTCCTGCAGATGATGACAATAATAATAATAATAATAATAATAATAATAATAATAATAATAATAATAATAATAATAATAATAATAATAATAATAATAATAATAATAATATCTTTATTTCTACAAGTACATGTACAAGGTGTACGGGCTCTCAGAGCATTTCGGGCAAATTAGGTCAGTTTTGTACCGAGATGCGACCCGGGAATCTTATAGGAGTCAGGAATCGCGGGAAGAACTAAAAGCCATAAATGAAATCGAAAGAAACCAAAAGTATTTCTTCTCCTATGCCAAATCAAAGTCGAGAACAACGTCCAGTATTGGGCCCCTACTTAAACAAGATGGGTCCTACACGGATGACAGCAAGGAAATGAGTGAGCTACTCAAGTCCCAATATGACTCAGTTTTTAGCTTACCAGACTGAGAGTCGAAGATCTAAATTAATTTTTTTATGAGAGAGCCACAGAATTTGGTTAACACAAGCCTATCTGATGTTATCCTGACACCAAATGACTTCGAACAGGCGATAAATGACATGCCCATGCACTCTGCCCCAGGCCCAGACTCATGGAACTCCGTGTTCATCAAGAACTGCAAGAAGCCCCTATCACGTGCTTTTACCATCCTATGGAGAGGGAGCATGGACACGGGGGCCGTTCCAGAGTTACTAAAAACAACAGACATAGCCCCACTCCACAAAGGGGGCAGTAAAGCAATAACAGAGAACTGCAGACCGATAGCGTTATCATCCCATATCATAAAAATCTTTGAAAGGGTCCTAAGAAGCAAGATCACCACCCATCTAGAAACCCATCAGTTACACAACCCAGGGCAACATGGGTTTAGAACAGGTCGCTCTTGTCTCTCAACTACTGGATCACTATGACAAGGTCCTAGATGCACTAGAAGATAAAAAGAGTGCAGAAGTAATGTACACAGACTTTGAAAAGCCTTCGACAAGTGTGACCATGGCGTAATAGCGCACAAAATGCGTGCTAAAGGAATAACAGGAAAAGTTGGTAGATGGATCTATAATTTCCTCACAAATAGAACACAAAGAGTAGTAGTAAACAGAGTCAAGTCTGAGGCGGCTACGGTGAAAAGCTCTGTTCCGCAAGGCACAGTACTCGCTCCCACCTTGTTCCTCATCCTCATATCTGACATAGACAAGGATGTCAGCCACAGCACCGTGTCTTCCTTTGCAGATGACACCCGAATCTGCATGACAGTGTCTTCCATTGCAGACACTGCAAGGCTCCAGGAGGACATCAACCAAATCTTTCAGTGGGCTGCAGAAAACAATATGAAGTTCAACGATGAGAAATTTCAATTACTCAGATATGGTAAACACGAGGAAATTAAATCTTCATCAGAGTATAAAACAAATTCCAACCACACAATAGAGCGAAAAGCTAACGTCAAAGACCTGGGAGTGATCATGTCGGAGGATCTCACCTTCAAGGACCATAACATTGTATCAATCGCATCTGCTAGAAAAATGACAGGATGGATAATGAGAACCTTCAAAACTAGGGAGGCCAAGCCCATGATGACACTCTTCAGGTCGCTTGTTCTATCTAGGCTGGAATATTGCTGCACACTAACAGCACCTTTCAAGGCAGGTGAAATTGCTGACCTAGAAAATGTACAGAGAACCTTCACGGCGCGAATAATGGAGATAAAACACCTCAATTACTGTGAGCGCTTAAAGTTCCTGAACCTGTACTCCCTGGAACGCAGGCAGGAGAGATACATGATTATATACACCTGGAAAATCCTAGAGGGACTAGTACCGAACTTGCACACGAAAATCACTCTCTCCGAAAGCAAAAGACTTGGCAAACGATGCAACATCCCCCAATGAAAATCAGGGGTGTCACTAGCACGTTAGGAGACAACACAATAAGTGTCAGGGGGCCCAAGACTGTTCAACTGCCTCCCAGCATACATAAGGGGGATTACCAATAGACCCCTGGCTGTCTTCAAGCAGGCACTGGACAAGCACCTAAAGTCGGTACCTTACCAGCCTGGCTGTGGCTCGTACGTTGGATTGCGTGCAGCCAGCAGTAACAGCCTGGTTGATCAGGCCCTGTTCCACCATGAGGCCTGATCACAGACCTGGCTGCGGGGGCGTTGACCCCCGGAACTCTCTCCAGGTAAACTCCAGGTAAACACCAGTCGACTAACACCCAGGTTCCCATTTTATTGATGGGGAACATAGACAACCGGTGTAAGGAGACACACCAAATGTTTCTACCCTCTCTGGGAATCGAACTCAGACACTCGCCTTGTGAGTCGAGAGCTTTAGCCACCAGGCCACGGTGTAACTGAAGCTTGTCGAAGGACAGTCTTAGGAGTACAGGAGTACAGGCTCTGTCAGAGGCTGCAAACATCACTTAAGGAAAAGGGTCTTGGGGTAGGTATCATAACGAGCACATCTCCTGAGGCGCACATCGACCAAATACCTGCTGCAGCATCCCCTGGCAAACCTAAGAATTGCTTTTCGACATCTAAGGAGACAATCACGACACTGTACACCCTGTACGTCAGGTCTATAATATAGTATGCAGCACAAGTATTGAACCGACACTGGTTAAACACGTCAATTAATTAGTTTATAAGAAGAATATTCCTATGACGAGAGGTTAAGGGAACTCAACTTGATGACACTGGATGACAGGAGGAATAAGGCGATAAGATAACGACGTATAAAATACTGAAAGGAACTGTGGACACAACTGGTAGTTGAATGATCTGGAGAGTGAAGTAAAGAAGGCAAGAGCCGTACATAATTTTACGAAGAGGTACGATAAAGCTTTTGGAGCAGGAAGATAATTGACCCAGTAGCCACCAGCGAAGTGGCGGGGAAAGTAGCTGTGACTCGACACGTGCAACTACATATAGGAGAGTACACACACGCTGACTCACTCTCATGTAGTTGCAATTATCATTATGAACGACCAGTTTTGGAGGTGTGTTGAAAGAAAGATTGCACTCTGCAAAATCCCCTTGACTCATACTGGGTCTTCGTCACCAAGACTTGGCCACTTTAGCTGGTCTTCATCAGTGAAACTTGCGCTGTGCATCAATGATAAAGGATCTAACTCTCATCCAGACTGTCTTGAATTAAAGCCAGGTAATCCCACTTAATCCCTTCCAAGGCTTTCATAACACATTCTTGTGAGCCTATTACTGGACCAGATCTTACTGGGTTGACGTCAGAAGACGACTTTCTCCTATCCTGGGTTACCTAACCCAAGCTTCTTGAATATACTTTAATTATAGGCTGTCGTATTCTAAGCATCGTGAAGACAATAGGAGATCTGGAGATCTCACAAGATAAGGTAAAAATTCTTCAAAGACATTCCAGTAATTCTCAATTTGATGCTGATGCTAAACGGGAAAATGATAAACTTGATATCTGAGGTTATTGATTTGTACAGTGCCTTGATTTATTTGTAAGAACTGGAAGTTCTCCTATGACAGCTTATGTTATCTTCGTGTTTAACAACGAGCTTTTCGCTACATCAACGGAAGTTCTCAGTCATGTGATCTGAAGCTCCAGTGAGTCGTTTATCATCAGAATTATAACATCGACCGGAGAATTTCCTTAAGAACGTCAGATGGAGGAACACTGCAGCAAGCATACTGGCCCATACTTTTTGATAATAATATATAATATATCTTTATTTCTACATGTACATGTACAAGGTATACAGACCATAGCTGACATCAGTGACATACTACTAAATAGAAAGATGCTTGTTATGCTCTCAGAGCATTTCCGGCAAATTAGGTCAGTTTTGTCCCAGGATGCGACCCACACCAAGTGACTAACACCCAGGTACCCATTTTACTGATGGGTGAACATAGACAACCGGTGTAAAGAAACACGCCCAGTGTTTCTACTCTCTCCGGGAATCGAGCCCAGACACTCGCCATATGAAGCGAGAGCTTTACCCACGAGACCTCGGGGTCTGATGGCTAATATGACTGCCATTCAGCCTGTTCCAGCCTGAAGAATGATGAGCGTGCAAATACGATCATGTGCACTGGCATGGAAATCACAGAAGTGTTACTAACGTCGCAACCCTCTAGTTTGTGATGTGACCCAGACAATGGCCCTTATTCTGTGTGAAGTCTTAATGCTAACCTGAGTGTCTGTGGCACACTGAGTGATATGACCTTCTCTATGCCTTAGAATAAGTGCAATTCTGGTTGTGGGATGTGACTTTCGCTCTGACTCTGTGTATGTGTTGGACCGGATGAGAAATACATTGAGTGATGTGACCTTCGCTGTGGCTCACAACTGATGTAGATGGTCTGTGATGTGACCCTCACTGTGACCCTCAGTCAGTGCGATACAGGTCGTGCGAGGCGAACAAAACTCTGGCGATTTTTGTCACATGTAACTCTGGTGAAAAAATCGTGTTTAAAATGTTGACACTGTACCAAACTTATAAATATGACTATTTCGAGAGAGGGAGAGAGAGAGGGAGAGAGAGAGAGAGAGAGAGAGAGAGAGAGAGAGAGAGAGAGAGAGAGAGAGACCTGTGTTTGAGCACTGAATACAAAAATATTTGGTTTACTGCGTGTAGTGTTTAACAGGGTAAAGTTCTGTTAGAACTTCACACACTAATAGTTCCAGATCTGAATTAGCATCACAAGCTTGACCACTTCTAACTGACCTTTGAAAGTGACAACTGTCGATGTGTTTCGGTCACTGTGCGATCCTAGAAATGTACCTCTGTACTGAAAATGTACCTCTGTACTGAAAATGTACCTCTGTACTAAAAATGTACCTCTGTACTGAAAATGTACCTCTGTACTGAAAATGTACCTCTGTACTGAAAATGTACCTCTGTACTGAAAATGTACCTCTGTACTGAAAATGTACCTCTGTACTGAAAATGTACCTCTGTACTGAAAATGTACCTCTGTACTGAAAAAGTAGACACGTGCAGCATCAGGGTATCTACATTGTAGACGCTTTCAATCGGTACAGCTTTGTTCCAGAGCCCCTCACCAGCATCAGTACAGCTTGGTTCGAGAGCCACTCACCAGCATCAGTACAGCTTGGTTCCAGAGCCCCTCACCAGCATCAGTATAGCTTGGCTCCAGAGCCACTCACCAGCATCAGTACAGCTTGGTTCCAGAGCCCCTCACCAGCATCAGTACAGCTTGGCCCCAGAGCCACTCACCAGCATCAGTAAAGCTTGGTTCCAGAGCCACTCACCAGCATCAGTACAGCTTGGCTCCAGAGCCACTCACCAGCATCAGTACAGCTTGGTTCCAGAGCCACTCACCAGCATCAGTACAGCTTGGTTCCAGAGCCCCTCACTAGCATCAGTACAGCTTGGTTCCAGAGCCACTCACTAGCATCAGTACAGCTTGGTTCCAGAGCCTTTCACCAGCACCAGTACAGCTTGGTTCCAGAGCCACTCACTAGCATCAGTACAGCTTGGTTCCAGAGCCACTCACCAGCATTAGTACAGCTTGGTTCCAGAGACCCTCACTAGCATCAGTACAGCTTGGTTCCAGAGCCCCTCACCAGCATCAGTACAGCTTGGTTCCAGAGCCCCTCACTAGCATCAGTACAGCTTGGTTCCAGAGCCCCTCACTAGCATCAGTACAGCTTGGTTCCAGAACCTCTCACCAGCACCAGTACAGCTTGGTTCCAGAGCCACTCACTAGCATCAGTACAGCTTGGTTCCAGAGCCACTCACTAGCATCAGTACAGCTTGGTTCCAGAACCTCTCACCAGCACCAGTACAGCTTGGTTCCGGAGCCACTCACTAGCATCAGTACAGCTTGGTTCCAGAGCCTCTCATCAGCATCAGTACAGCTTGGATCCAGAGCCTCCCACCAGCATCAGTACAGCTTGGTTCCAGAGCCTCTCACCAGCATCAGTACAGCTTGGTTCCAGAACCCCTCACTAGCATTAGTACAGCTTGGTTCCAGAGCCCCTCACTTGCATCAGTACAGCTTGGTTCCAAAGCCCCTCACTAGCATCAGTACAGCTTGGTTCCAGAGCCCCTCACCAGCATCAGTACAGCTTGGTTCCATAGCCTCTCACCAGCATCAGTAGAGCTTGGTTCCAGAACCCCTCACCAGGATCAGTACAGCTTGGTTTCAGAGCCCCTCACCAGCATCAGTACAGCTTGGTTCCAGAGCCTCTCACCAGCATCAGTACAGCTTGGTTCCAGAGCCTCTCGCCAGCATCAGTACGGCTTGGTTCCAGAGCCCCTCACCAGCATCAGTACCCCTCACCAGCATCAGTACAGCTTTGTTCCAGAGCCCCTCACTAGCATCAGTACAGCTTGGTTCCAGAGCCCCTCACTAGCATCAGTACAGCTTGGTTCCAGAGCCCCTCACTAGCATCAGTACAGCTTGGTTCCAGAGTCCCTCACCAGCATCAGTACAGCTTGGTTCCATAGCGTCTCACCAGCATCAGTAGAGCTTGGTTCCAGAGCCTCTCACCAGGATCAGTACAGCTTGGTTTCAGAGCCCCTCACCAGCATCAGTACAGCTTGGTTCCAGAGCCTCTCACCAGCATCAGTACAGCTTGGTTCCAGAGCCTCTCGCCAGCATCAGTACGGCTTGGTTCCAGAGCCCCTCACCAGCATCAGTACCCCTCACCAGCATCAGTACAGCTTGGTTCCAGAGCCCCTCACTAGCATCAGTACAGCTTGGTTCCAGAGCCTCTCACCAGCATCAGTACAGCTTGGTTCCACAGCCCCTCACCAGCATCAGTATAGCTTGGTTCCAGAGCCTCTCACCAAAATCAGTACAGCTTGGTTCCATAGCCTCTCACCAGCATCAGTACAGCTTGGTTCCAGAGCCTCTCACCAGCATCAGTACAGCTTGGTTCCAGAACCTCTCGCCAGCATCAGTACAGCTTGGTTCCAGAGCCTCTCATCAGCATCAGTACAGCTTGGTTCCAGAGCCTCTCACCAGCATCAGTACAGGTTGGTTTCAGAGCCCGTCACCAGCATCAGTACAGCTTGGTTCCAGAGTCTCTCACCAGCATAAGTACAGCTTGGTTCCAGAGCCTCTCGCCAGCATCAGTACAGCTTGGTTCCAGAGCCCCTCACCAGCATCAGTACAGCTTGGTTCCAGAGTCCCTCACCAGCATCAGTACAGCTTGGTTCCAGAGCCTCTCACCAGCATAAGTACAGCTTGGTTCCAGAGCCCCTCACCAGCATCAGTACAGCTTGGTTCCAGAGCCCCTCACCAGCATCAGTACAGCTTGGTTCCAGAGCCTCTCACCAGCATCAGTACAGCTTGGTTCCAGAGCCCCTCACCAGCATCAGTACAGCTTGGTTCCAGAGCCCCTCACCAGCATCAGTACAGCTTGGTTCCAGAGCCTCTCACCAGCATCAGTACAGCTTGGTTCCAGAGCCTCTCACCAGCATCAGTACAGCTTGGTTCCAGAGCCTCTCACCAGCATCAATACAGCTTGGTTCCAGAGCCCCTCACCAGCATCAGTATAGCTTGGTTCCAGAGCCTCTCACCAGCATCAATACATCTTCTCCCCTCTACAGGTAGCATAAACCAATTATTTGAAAAGAAATAGTATACCATTTGGATATTTAAGTGGAAAAAATGTCACCTTAAGACTCGGTAAACAACACCAACATCAAAGTGTGATAAACAAAGGTTGAAATTTTGAAGCCGACCAGAAGAGGCTTAGCATGGTTATCTGATGAGACTATTGTTGGTAATATCAGAAGAGGCTTACCATGGTTATCTGATGAGACTATTGTTGGTAATACCAGAAGAGGCTTACCATGGTTATCTGATGAGACTATTGTTGGTAATATCAGAAGAGGCTTACCATGGTTATCTGATAAGACTATTGTTGGTAATACCAGAAGAGGCTTACCATGGTTATCTGATGAGACTATTGTTGGTTATACCAGAAGAGGCTTACCATAGTTATCTGATGAGACTGTTGTTGGTAATACCAGAAGATGCTTACCATGGTTATCTGTTGAGACTATTGTTGGTAATATCAGAAGAGGCTTACCATGGTTATCTGATGAGACTATTGTTGGTTATACCAGAAGAGGCTTACCATAGTTATCTGATGAGACTGTTGTTGGTAATACCAGAAGAGGCTTACCATGGTTATCTGATGAGACTATTGTTGGTAATACCAGAAGAGGCTTACCATGGTTATCTGATAATGGTTATCTGGTAATGTTCTGTATTAACCTCGACAGAGAGAACTTCACTGGTCACGTTTTACCAACCTTCACCTAGTAATACTCGCTTATTATTATTAATCATGCGGAAGCGCTAAACCCGTTGGATTATACAGCGCCTGTGTAGGGGGAATGGAAGGTATTAAGGCTTAATTCAGGGAATTGGAGCACAGATCCAATTCGCTAGATCAAGAGCACCTCACCAGCATCAAGAAACGTCCCTTGAGGGGCATAGTAATACCCTAGTTATGACGGGTGAAAATTTCAAGCCGATCAGACAAGGCATTCTTAAGTTATCAAGGAATATATTGAAGCAAGTGTTAAGTGTTAAGTGCACTGCAACTTAAAGTGATCCCAATCTGGCATAAAGCCTTTTTAAGGTCTAATTAAATTCGTGATATTAAAAAAGGCTAAAAAGTCGTGAACTTTTGACATTTTTTAAATTTTTTTCAGATTTTTCTGATTTTTATGAGGTTCAGTTTGAGAAAAAATCAATAAAATTTGTAAGTTAACAGTTTACTTCCTATTAAGATTCAATCATTTTTTATGAGTTTGAAGCCGATCGGAAGAAGCATTTTTTATATACACATAGCCCGTTTCCCGCCAAGGTAGGGTAAGCCGGGTAAGAAGAAACACTTCCATCATCATTCACTCCACCACTGTCTTGCCAGAGGCGTGCCCACACTACATTTAGAAACTGCCTGATGGCTAAAGCTCTCGCTTGACACCCGCCGGGTTCGACTCCCGGCGGGTGGAAACATTTCGACGCGTTTCCTTACACCTGTTGTCCTGTTCACCTAGCAGACAAACAGGTACCTGGGTGTTAGTCGACTGGTGTGGGTCGCATCCTGGGGGACAAGATTAAGGACAACAATGGAAATAAGTCAGACAGTCCTCGATGACGCACTGACTTGTTTGGGTTATCCTGGGTGGCTAACCCTCCAGGGTTAAAAATCCGAAGAAAATCTGATCTGATCTTATCCCTCCTTAAGAGTGCAGCAGAGAAAATGTGTGAATTATGTGCGCAGGTGTTTTGAGGATTTAAAATAACACACAGGCACTACAACCAGATTTTACTGTGTAACATGTGTACAGGTGTTTGCTGTGTTTGCTGACATGTGTGGTGCAAACAATGAATGGGACAGACGTTTGATATCTTGCACACCTTGTACATGTACAAGGTATACAGACCATAGCTGACATCAGTGACATACTACTATATAGAAAGCCGCTTGTTATGCTGAGCATTTCCCGCAAATTAGGTCAGTTTTGTCCCAGGATGCTACCCACACCAGTCCACTAACACCCAGGATGTGACCCACACCAGTCCACTAACACCCAGGATGTGACCCACACCAGTCCACTAACACCCAGGATGCGACCCACACCAGTCCACTAACACCCAGGATGGGACCCACACCAGTCCACTAACACCCAGGATGCGACCCACACCAGTCCACTAACTCCCAGGATGCGACCCACACCAGTCCACTAACACCCAGGATGCGACCCACACCAGTCCATTAACACCAAGGATGCGACCCACACCAGTCCACTAACATCCAGGATGGAACCCACACCAGTCCACTAACACCCTGGATGGGACCCACACCAGTCCACTAACACCCAGGATGAGACCCACACCAGTCCACTAACACCCAGGATGGGTCCCACACCAGTCCACTAACACCCAGGATGGGACCCACACCAGTCCACTAACACCCAGGATGAGACCCACACCAGTCCACTAACACCCAGGATGGGTCCCACACCAGTCCACTAACACCAAGGATGGGACCCACACCAGTCAACTAACACCCAGGATGCGACCCACACCAGTCCACTAACACCAAGGATGGGACCCACACCAGTCCACTAACACCCAGGATGCGACCCACACCAGTTCACTAACACCAAGGATGGGACCCACACCAGTCCACTAACACCCAGGATGTGACCCACACCAGTCCACTAACACCCAGGATGGGACCCACACAAGTCCACTAACACCAAGGATGGGACCCACACCAGTCCACTAACACACAGGATGTGACCCACACCAGTCCACTAACACCCAGGATGCGACCCACACCAGTCCACTAACACCCAGGATGGGACCCACGCCAGTCCACTAACACCCAGGATGCGACCCACACCAGTCCACTAACACCCAGGATGGGACCCACACCAGTCCACTAACACACAGAATGTGACCCACACCAGTCCACTAACACCCAGGATGGGACCCACACCAGTCCACTAACACCAAGGATGGGACCCACACCAGTCCACTAACACCAAGGATGGGACCCACACCAGTCCACTAACACCAAGGATGGGACCCACACCAGTCCACTAACACCCAGGATGCGACCCACACCAGTCCACTAACACCAAGGATGGGACCCACACCAGTCCACTAACACCCAGGATGCGACCCACACCAGTTCACTAACACCAAGGATGGGACCCACACCAGTCCACTAACTCCCAGGATGTGACCCACACCAGTCCACTAACACCCAGGATGGGACCCACACCAGTCCACTAACACCCAGGATGGGACCCACACCAGTCCACTAACACCCAGGATGGGACCCACACCAGTCCACTAACACCCAGGATGCGACCCACACCAGTCCACTAACACCCAGGATGGGACCCACACCAGTCCACTAACACCCAGGATGCGACCCACACCAGTCCACTAACACCCAGGAGGTGACCCACACCAGTCCACTACCTCCCAGGATGCGACCCACACCAGTCCACTAACACCCAGGATGCGACCCACACCAGTCCACTAACACCCAGGATGCGACCCACACCAGTCCACTAACACCCAGGATGCGACCCACACCAGTCCACTAACACCCAGGATGCGACCCACACCAGTCCACTAACACCCAGGATGCGACCCACACCAGTCCACTAACACCCAGGATGCGACCCACATCAGTCCACTAACACCAAGGATGGGACCCACACCAGTCCACTAACACCCAGGATGTGACCCACACCAGTCCACTAACACCCAGGATGGGACCCACACCAGTCCACTAACACCCAGGATGGGACCCACACCAGTCCACTAACACCCAGGATGGGACCCACACCAGTCCACTAACACCCAGGATGCGACCCACACCAGTCCACTAACACCCAGGATGGGACCCACACCAATCCACTAACACCCAGGATGCGACCCACACCAGTCCACTAACACCCAGGATGTGACCCACACCAGTCCACTAACTCCCAGGATGCGACCCACACCAGTCCACTAACTCCCAGGATGCGACCCACACCAGTCCACTAACACCCAGGATGCGACCCACACCAGTCCACTAACACCCAGTATGCGACCCACACCATTCCACTAACTCCCAGGATGCGACCCACACCAGTCCACTAACACCCAGGGTGCGACCCACACCAGTCCACTAACACCCAGGATGCGACCCACACCAGTCCACTAACACCCAGGATGCGACCCACACCAGTCCACTAACACCCAGGATGCGACCCACACCAGTCCACTAACTGCGACCCACACCAGTCCACTAACACCCAGGATGCGACCCACACCAGTCCACTAACTCCCAGGATGCGACCCACACCAGTCCACTAACACCCAGGATGCGACCCACACCAGTCCACTAACTCCCAGGATGCGACCCACACCATTCCACTAACACCCAGGATGCGACCCACACCAGTCCACTAACACCCAGGATGGGACCCACACCAGTCCACTAACACCCAGGATGCGACCCACACCAGTCCACTAACACCCAGGATGGGACCCACACCAGTCCACTAACACCCAGGATGCGACCCACACCAGTCCACTAACACCCAGGATGTGACCCACACCAGTCCACTAACTCCCAGGATGCGACCCACACCAGTCCATTAACTCCCAGGATGCGACCCACACCAGTCCACTAACACCCAGGATGCGACCCACACCAGTCCACTAACACCCAGGATGCGACCCACACCAGTCCACTACCTCCCAGGATGCGACCCACACCAGTCCACTAACACCCAGGATGCGACCCACACCAGTCCACTAACACCCAGGATGCGACCCACACCAGTCCACTAACACCCAGGATGCGACCCACACCAGTCCACTAACACCCAGGATGCGACCCACACCAGTCCACTAACTCCCAGGATGCGACCCACACCAGTCCACTAACACCCAGGATGCAACCCACACCAGTCCACTAACACCCAGGATGGGACCCACACCACTCCACTAACACCCAGGATGCGACCCACACCAGTCCACTAACACCCAGGATGGGACCCACACCAGTCCACTAACACCCAGGATGCGACCCACACCAGTTCACTAACACCCAGGATGTGACCCACGCCAGTCCACTAACTCCCAGGATGCGACCCACACCAGTCCACTAACTCCCAGGATGCGACCCACACCAGTCCACTAACACCCAGGATGCGACCCACACCAGTCCACTAACACCCAGGATGCGACCCACACCAGTCCACTAACTCCCAGGATGTGACCCACACCAGTCCACTAACACCCAGGATGCGACCCACACCAGTCCACTAACACCCAGGATGGGACCCACACCAGTCCACTAACACCCAGGATGCGACCCACACCAGTCCACTAACACCCAGGATGGGACCCACACCAGTCCACTAACACCCAGGATGCGACCCACACCAGTCCACTAACACCCAGGATGTGACCCACACCAGTCCACTAACTCCCAGGATGCGACCCACACCAGTCCACTAACTCCCAGGATGCGACCCACACCAGTCCACTAACACCCAGGATGCGACCCACACCAGTCCACTAACACCCAGGATGCGACCCACACCAGTCCACTAACTCCCAGGATGCGACCCACACCAGTCCACTAACACCCAGGATGCGACCCACACCAGTCCACTAACACCCAGGATGCGACCCACACCAGTCCACTAACACCCAGGATGCGACCCACACCAGTCCACTAACACCCAGGATGCGACCCACACAAGTCCACTAACACCCAGGATGCGACCCACACCAGTCCACTAACACCCAGGATGCGACCCACTCCAGTCCACTAACACCCAGGATGCCACCCACACCAGTCCACTAACACCCAGGATGCGACCCACACCTGCCCACTAACACCCAGGATGCGACCCACACCAGTCCACTAACACCCAGGTACCCATTTTACTGATGGGTGAATATAGATAACAGGTGTAAGGAAACACGTCAAATCTTTCCAGCCCTTCGCCGGGAATCGAACCCGGACCCTCACCGTGCGAAGCGAGAGCTTTTACCACCAGATCTCGGAAAGAAGAGAAAGATGCATTTGATGCTGTAGGTCAGGGGTATAAAATGTATTAGATTTTGATGATAAGCCTATAAAACCATAGGTAGGTAGGTTTACAGATGCTCTTCACATAATTTCCTCACATGTATACATAAGAGATGAGATGTTACCTACTCATTACGAAGATACACTCACATCTGAAGGGAAAAAAGTTGCTTAAAGTTGTTAATATATTGATAGCAAGTTATCGTCTACAGACAAGTTGTATTTTCATCAGTTGTATTTTCATCAGTTGTATTTTCTTCAGATGTTGATGTATCATTTATTAATACTAATATTGAGGAAAAAAACAGAACACAGCGTCCCATCCAGCCTAAGGCATTTAAGTTTACCTATAATACAGCCTATGGGAAGTCAGTGGTTAATATTCCTAACAATGGTGAAATGCATTGGTAAATAAATATAACAAAGCTTTTGTCCAAAGGTGCATAAGGTTCATTTTCAAATAATAATACTTGTTTAGGACTAGACAATCATTTGTAACTCCCAAAAATAAATGTTAATGGTTAATCAGCCTCTCTATCTTGGCTTCCAAATTCTTGAGATTACCAGGATAAAATCTATAATATTTGGCACCTTTAATGGATAGGATGCCAAATTGATGTACACAGATACAGATTTATATTCTTTATAATATGTAAAGAGTTACATATCTAGGTAATAAGGTAACCTTTATTATCGTCCATGGATTTCTCTAATTACCCTTGAGACTGTCGACTGTATGATAATACAAGGGAAGGAAAAGATGTCTGCCATGATAGATATTGAAGATTTGTAAATAAGTTGAGTAGAGACACGATGTTATTCCCACTAAATAAACAGAAGAATGAATGGGAATCTAGATGTTGCTAGAAGATGAATAATCTGTGTGACCCAGGATAAGCCCGGAAAACATCCCTTGACATGTTTGTACCTGTATTTAATGTTTACCTTTGTAATGTTTACCTTTGTAATGTTTACCTTTGTAATGTTTACCTTTGTAATGTTTACCTTTGTAATGTTTACCTTTGTAATGTTTACCTTTGCAATGTTCACCTTTGTAATGTTTACCTTTGTAATGTTTACCTTTGTAATGTTTACCTTTGTAATGTTTACCTTTGTAATGTTTACATTTGTAATGTTTACTTTGTAATGTTTACCTTTGTAATGTTTACCTTTGTAATGTTTACCTTTGTAATGTTTACCTTTGTAATGTTTACCTTTGTAATGTTTACCTTTGTAATGTTTACCTTTGTAATGTTTTCCTTTGTAATGTTTACCTTTGTAATGTTTTCCTTTGTAATGTTTACCTTTGTAATGTTTACCTTTGTAATGTTTACCTTTGTAATGTTTACCTTTGTAATGTTTACCTTTGTAATGTTTACCTTTGTAATGTTTACCTTTGTAATGTTTACCTTTGTAATGTTTTCCTTTGCAATGTTTACCTTTGTAATGTTTACCTTTGTAATGTTTACTTTGTAATGTTTACCTTTGTAATGTTTACCTTTGTAATGTTTACCTTCGTAATGTTTACCTTTGTAATGTTTACCTTTGTAATGTTTACCTTTGTAATGTTTACCTTTGTAATGTTTACCTTTGTAATGTTTACCTTTGTAATGTTTTCCTTTGCAATGTTTACCTTTGTAATGTTTACCTTTGTAATGTTTTCCTTTGTAATGTTTACCTTTGTAATGTTTTCCTTTGTAATGTTTACCTTTGTAATGTTTACCTTTGTAATGTTTACCTTTGTAATGTTTACCTTTGTAATGTTTACCTTTGCAATGTTTACCTTTGTAGTGTTTACCTTTGTAATGTTTACCTTTGTAATGTTTACCTTTGTAATGTTTACCTTTGAAATGTTTACCTTGTACTGCACACCATTCTAATGGAATGTTGAAAAATAAAATTTGTAAAACGATATAACTGTGTTTTTACAGACTTAAGTTTATTTTATACCTTAATGACTGACTTTTAATATATATTATATGTTGTTATGTACCTTGAAGAATAACAGTACATAAACCCGCATGTGTGGTTTGTGGTTTGTAATTCTTTCTTAGCTAATGATTTCCTCTTTCAGGAAATGAGATTAACTTTATGGAAATCCTATAACTATTAAAAATGGATGACCTCTAAGAATCTAAGAAACCCATACCACGGACGGGAATAGAACCCGCGATCAGAGAGTCTCAAAACTCCAGATCGCGGGTTCTATCCCCGTCCGTGGTATGGTTTGTTTGCAATCATGTCATTACGATTTCATGAGTCATGTTCTCTTGGAGAACATGACTCATGAGGAATAAGATGTGTTCAAGAGGTTTAGCAGGAGTAAGTCTGATAAATCCAGTCAAATAAAAATCATATCTGTTTCTTTGGTATCTAATAAATGAAACTAAAAATATCTTCTTGATTGGTTATCACAGGGATTAGGATAGCGACCTCTGAGAGTGACTGACCACGGGGTGAGTCGAGCAGGATATCATAGCTGGCTAAACACCGCTGGTGAAGGTGACCGCTCTGACTGATTTTCCACTACTAGTGGTAGACGTAGAGACATGGTAGTCATGGCAGATCAGGTGGGAACCACAGAACCAATGGTACATACACCTCTGTGAGTGACAGTGCAATAACAAAATGACTTTAAGAACCAGGTCTAAGTAGACTTGGTTGTTACTCAAGTTTTTCATCCGATTCCGTCTTTTTTTTGCGAATTTCATGTCACTTTTACAAGATATCATTGTGTATTCCCTCCCCTCCTGTTTACATGCAGGAAGTGCCAGGAGGAAGTATGGCACTGGGAGAGTGCCTTCAGGTTTTCTATATGTGACTCACTTAGATAATACACACTAAGCAACTTGATATTTTTTCTAAAGTTTTGTGTTCAACCTCAGGGAAATTACGAATAAATAAATAAATAAATATCTTTATTCCTCCAAATTAATGTACAAGGTATACAGACTCAAGAAATCGTAATGACACGATTGCAAATAAACCATACCCCCGGCCGGGATTGAACCCGCGGTCATAGAGTCTCAAAACTCCAGCCCGTCGCGTTAGCCACTAGACCAGCTAGCCACAATAAGATTCATCCAACTAGGTATATTTCTACACCATAGGAAAGTTAGCACAGGCACCTCTGTGACCACAAATGCAAGTTTTTACAGACGAATCTCCAGCTAGCGTGGCCGTGACGAACTCTATCTCAAGTCCCTCCACGCTAGCTGGAGATTCGTCTGTAAAAACTTGCATTTGTGGTCACAGAGGTGCCTGTGCTAACTTTCCTATGGTGTAGAAATATACCTAGTTGGATGAATCTTATTGTAGCTAGCTGGTCTAGTGGCTTACGCGACGGGCTGGAGTTTTGAGACTCTATGACCGCGGGTTCAATCCCGGCCGGAGGTATGGTTTAAGGTATACAGACATAGCTGACATCAGTGACATACTACTATATAGAAAGCCACTTGTTATGCTGAGCATTTCCCGCAAATTAGGTCAATTTTGTCCCAGGATGCGACCCACACCAGTCCACTAACACCCAGGTACCTATTTTACTGTTGGGTCAACAGGAACAACTTGTGTAAGGAAACACGCCCAATGTTTCTACCCTTGCCGAGAATCGAACCTGGACTCTCAGCGTGTGAAGCGTGAGCTTTGCCTACCAGGCAATACTTTGCAACTTTTACTAGAATATTCTGCAATATGTGTTCAACACACATCAGGGAGGGAGTCAACATAGTGCTCTGAGCTGTGCTTTGTTCAACACACATCAGGGAGGGAGTCAACATAGTGCTCTGAGCTGTGCTTTGTTCAACACACATCAGGGAGGGAGTCAACATAGTGCTCTGAGCTGTGCTCTGTTCAACATACCTCAGGGAGGGAGTCAACATAGTGCTCTGAGCTGTGCTCTGTTCAACATACCTCAGGGAGGGAGTCAACATAGTGCTCTGAGCTGTGCTCTGTTCAACATACCTCAGGGAGGGAGTCAACATAGTGCTCTGAGCTGTGCTCTGTTCAACATACCTCAGGGAGGGAGTCAACATAGTGCTCTGAGCTGTGCTCTGTTCAACACACCTCAGGGAGGGAGTCAACATAGTGCTCTGAGCTGTGCTCTGTTCAACACACCTCAGGGAGGGAGTCAACATAGTGCTCTGAGCTGTGCTCTGTTCAACATACCTCAGGGAGGGAGTCAACATAGTGCTCTGAGCTGTGCTCTGTTCAACATACCTCAGGGAGGGAGTCAACATAGAGTGCTCTGAGCTGTGCTCTGTTCAACATACCTCAGGGAGGGAGTCAACATAGTGCTCTGAGCTGTGCTCTGTTCAACATACCTCAGGGAGGGAGTCAACATAGTGCTCTGAGCTGTGCTCTGTTCAACATACCTCAGGGAGGGAGTCAACATAGTGCTCTGAGCTGTGCTCTGTTCAACATACCTCAGGGAGGGAGTCAACATAGAGTGCTCTGAGCTGTGCTCTGTTCAACATACCTCAGGGAGGGAGTCAACATAGAGTGCTCTGAGCTGTGCTCTGTTCAACATACCTCAGGGAGGGAGTCAACATAGAGTGCTCTGAGCTGTGCTCTGTTCAACATACCTCAGGGAGGGAGTCAACATAGTGCTCTGAGCTGTGCTCTGTTCAACATACCTCAGGGAGGGAGTCAACATAGTGCTCTGAGCTGTGCTCTGTTCAACATACCTCAGGGAGGGAGTCAACATAGTGCTCTGAGCTGTGCTCTGTTCAACATACCTCAGGGAGGGAGTCAACATAGTGCTCTGAGCTGTGCTCTGTTCAACATACCTCAGGGAGGGAGTCAACATAGTGCTCTGAGCTGTGCTCTGTTCAACATACCTCAGGGAGGGAGTCAACATAGTGCTCTGAGCTGTGCTTTGTTCAACATACCTCAGGGAGGGAGTCAACATAGTGCTCTGAGCTGTGCTTTGTTCAACATACCTCAGGGAGGGAGTCAACATAGTGCTCTGAGCTGTGCTCTGTTCAACATACCTCAGGGAGGGAGTCAACATAGTGCTCTGAGCTGTGCTTTGTTCAACATACCTCAGGGAGGGAGTCAACATAGTGCTCTGAGCTGTGCTTTGTTCAACATACCTCAGGGAGGGAGTCAACATAGTGCTCTGAGCTGTGCTCTGTTCAACATACCTCAGGGAGGGAGTCAACATAGTGCTCTGAGCTGTGCTCTGTTCAACATACCTCAGGGAGGGAGTCAACATAGTGCTCTGAGCTGTGCTCTGTTCAACATACCTCAGGGAGGGAGTCAACATAGAGCGCTCTGAGCTGTGCTCTGTTCAACATACCTCAGGGAGGGAGTCAACATAGAGTGCTCTGAGCTGTGCTCTGTTCAACATACCTCAGGGAGGGAGTCAACATAGAGCGCTCTAAGCTGTGCTCTGTTCAACATACCTCAGGGAGGGAGTCAACATAGAGTGCTCTGAGCTGTGCTCTGTTCAACATACCTCAGGGAGGGAGTCAACATAGAGCGCTCTGAGCTGTGCTCTGTTCAACATACCTCAGGGAGGGAGTCAACATAGAGTGCTCTGAGCTGTGCTCTGTTCAACATACCTCAGGGAGGGAGTCAACATAGAGTTCTCTGAGCTGTGCTCTGTTCAACATACCTCAGGGAGGGAGTCAACATAGAGCGCTCTGAGCTGTGCTCTGTTCAACATACCTCAGGGAGGGAGTCAACATAGAGTGCTCTGAGCTGTGCTCTGTTCAACATACCTCAGGGAGGGAGTCAACATAGAGTGCTCTGAGCTGTGCTCTGTTCAACACACCTCAGGGAGGGAGTCAACATAGAGTGCTCTGAGCTGTGCTCTGTTCAACACACCTCAGGGAGGGAGTCAACATAGAGTGCTCTGAGCTGTGCTCTGTTCAACACACCTCAGGGAGGGAGTCAACATAGAGTGCTCTGAGCTGTGCTCTGTTCAACACACCTCAGGGAGGGAGTCAACATAGAGTGCTCTGAGCTGTGCTCTGTTCAACACACCTCAGGGAGGGAGTCAACATAGAGTGCTCTGAGCTGTGCTCTGTTCAACACACCTCAGGGAGGGACTCAACATAGAGTTCTCTGAGCTGTGCTCTGTTCAACACACCTCAGGGAGGGAGTCAACATAGAGTTCTCTGAGCTGTGCTCTGTTCAACACACCTCAGGGAGGGAGTCAACATAGAGTTCTCTGAGCTGTGCTCTGTTCAACATACCTCAGGGAGGGAGTCAACATAGAGTTCTCTGAGCTGTGCTCTGTTCAACACACCTCAGGGAGGGAGTCAACATAGAGTTCTCTGAGCTGTGCTCTGTTCAACACACCTCAGGGAGGGAGTCAACATAGAGTTCTCTGAGCTGTGCTCTGTTCAACACACCTCAGGGAGGGAATCAACATAGAGTGCTCTGAGCTGTGCTCTGTTCAACATACCTCAGGGAGGGAGTCAACATAGAGTGCTCTGAGCTGTGCTCTGTTCAACACACCTCAGGGAGGGAGTCAACATAGAGTGCTCTGAGCTGTGCTCTGTTCAACATACCTCAGGGAGGGAGTCAACATAGAGTGCTCTGAGCTGTGCTCTGTTCAACACACCTCAGGGAGGGAGTCAACATAGAGTGCTCTGAGCTGTGCTCTGTTCAACACACATCAGGGAGGGAGTCAACATAGAGTGCTCTGAGCTGTGCTCTGTTCAACATACCTCAGGGAGGGAGTCAACATAGAGTGCTCTGAGCTGTGCTCTGTTCAACATACCTCAGGGAGGGAGTCAACATAGAGTGCTCTGAGCTGTGCTCTGTTCAACACACCTCAGGGAGGGAGTCAACATAGAGTGCTCTGAGCTGTGCTCTGTTCAACATACCTCAGGGAGGGAGTCAACATAGAGTGCTCTGAGCTGTGCTCTGTTCAACACACCTCAGGGAGGGAGTCAACATAGAGTGCTCTGAGCTGTGCTCTGTTCAACATACCTCAGGGAGGGAGTCAACATAGTGCTCTGAGCTGTGCTTTGTTCAACACACCTCAGGGAGGGAGTCAACATAGTGCTCTGAGCTGTGCTCTGTTCAACATACCTCAGGGAGGGAGTCAACATAGTGCTCTGAGCTGTGCTCTGTTCAACATACCTCAGGGAGGGAGTCAACATAGAGTGCTCTGAGCTGTGCTCTGTTCAACATACCTCAGGGAGGGAGTCAACATAGAGTGCTCTGAGCTGTGCTCTGTTCAACATACCTCAGGGAGGGAGTCAACATAGAGTGCTCTGAGCTGTGCTCTGTTCAACATACCTCAGGGAGGGAGTCAACATAGTGCTCTGAGCTGTGCTCTGTTCAACATACCTCAGGGAGGGAGTCAACATAGTGCTCTGAGCTGTGCTCTGTTCAACATACCTCAGGGAGGGAGTCAACATAGTGCTCTGAGCTGTGCTCTGTTCAACATACCTCAGGGAGGGAGTCAACATAGTGCTCTGAGCTGTGCTTTGTTCAACATACCTCAGGGAGGGAGTCAACATAGTGCTCTGAGCTGTGCTTTGTTCAACATACCTCAGGGAGGGAGTCAACATAGTGCTCTGAGCTGTGCTCTGTTCAACATACCTCAGGGAGGGAGTCAACATAGTGCTCTGAGCTGTGCTTTGTTCAACATACCTCAGGGAGGGAGTCAACATAGTGCTCTGAGCTGTGCTTTGTTCAACATACCTCAGGGAGGGAGTCAACATAGAGTTCTCTGAGCTGTGCTCTGTTCAACATACCTCAGGGAGGGAGTCAACATAGTGCTCTGAGCTGTGCTCTGTTCAACATACCTCAGGGAGGGAGTCAACATAGTGCTCTGAGCTGTGCTCTGTTCAACATACCTCAGGGAGGGAGTCAACATAGAGCGCTCTGAGCTGTGCTCTGTTCAACATACCTCAGGGAGGGAGTCAACATAGAGTGCTCTGAGCTGTGCTCTGTTCAACATACCTCAGGGAGGGAGTCAACATAGAGCGCTCTAAGCTGTGCTCTGTTCAACATACCTCAGGGAGGGAGTCAACATAGAGTGCTCTGAGCTGTGCTCTGTTCAACATACCTCAGGGAGGGAGTCAACATAGAGCGCTCTGAGCTGTGCTCTGTTCAACATACCTCAGGGAGGGAGTCAACATAGAGTGCTCTGAGCTGTGCTCTGTTCAACATACCTCAGGGAGGGAGTCAACATAGAGTTCTCTGAGCTGTGCTCTGTTCAACATACCTCAGGGAGGGAGTCAACATAGAGCGCTCTGAGCTGTGCTCTGTTCAACATACCTCAGGGAGGGAGTCAACATAGAGTGCTCTGAGCTGTGCTCTGTTCAACATACCTCAGGGAGGGAGTCAACATAGAGTGCTCTGAGCTGTGCTCTGTTCAACACACCTCAGGGAGGGAGTCAACATAGAGTGCTCTGAGCTGTGCTCTGTTCAACACACCTCAGGGAGGGAGTCAACATAGAGTGCTCTGAGCTGTGCTCTGTTCAACACACCTCAGGGAGGGAGTCAACATAGAGTGCTCTGAGCTGTGCTCTGTTCAACACACCTCAGGGAGGGAGTCAACATAGAGTGCTCTGAGCTGTGCTCTGTTCAACACACCTCAGGGAGGGAGTCAACATAGAGTGCTCTGAGCTGTGCTCTGTTCAACACACCTCAGGGAGGGACTCAACATAGAGTTCTCTGAGCTGTGCTCTGTTCAACACACCTCAGGGAGGGAGTCAACATAGAGTTCTCTGAGCTGTGCTCTGTTCAACACACCTCAGGGAGGGAGTCAACATAGAGTTCTCTGAGCTGTGCTCTGTTCAACATACCTCAGGGAGGGAGTCAACATAGAGTTCTCTGAGCTGTGCTCTGTTCAACACACCTCAGGGAGGGAGTCAACATAGAGTTCTCTGAGCTGTGCTCTGTTCAACACACCTCAGGGAGGGAGTCAACATAGAGTTCTCTGAGCTGTGCTCTGTTCAACACACCTCAGGGAGGGAATCAACATAGAGTGCTCTGAGC
Source organism: Cherax quadricarinatus (assembly GCF_038502225.1). NCBI lineage: Eukaryota > Metazoa > Arthropoda > Malacostraca > Decapoda > Parastacidae > Cherax > Cherax quadricarinatus. Next base: position 24,853,172 of record NC_091352.1, on the reverse strand, counting down.
TGTGCTCTGTTCAACATACCTCAGGGAGGGAGTCAACATAGAGTGCTCTGAGCTGTGCTCTGTTCAACACACCTCAGGGAGGGAGTCAACATAGAGTGCTCTGAGCTGTGCTCTGTTCAACATACCTCAGGGAGGGAGTCAACATAGAGTGCTCTGAGCTGTGCTCTGTTCAACACACCTCAGGGAGGGAGTCAACATAGAGTGCTCTGAGCTGTGCTCTGTTCAACACACATCAGGGAGGGAGTCAACATAGAGTGCTCTGAGCTGTGCTCTGTTCAACATA